>NW_008705415.1:74461-77020 GCF_000326865.2 Helobdella robusta | reverse complement strand
TAATTTTTGATATTTTCGTATATACATACATACATACATACATACATACATACATACATACATACATACATACATACATACAGAAAACACAAACAAACAAAAACAAACAAAACATAAAATAAACATAAAATAAAATATAAAAACAATTGAACGAATGAAGATTATGACAATCATAAGCAAAAGCTACCTACGCGTGAGTGTCTGTATATGTAGGAACGCATGTTTGTTTGTTTGTATGTATGTTTGTATGTATGTATGTATGTACGTATGTTTGTATGTATGTATGTATTAGCATACATACATACATACATTCAAAATACCTTACGTGCACACAGGAAACAACAAAAATATATGACAAACTGTATACCTGTTGTTTTTATTGGTGTTTGATTGTTCAACGGTATTTTATTCACACACACAAACAAACAAACATATACACACACACACGCATACATACATATATAAATACATACATACCAACAAACATACATATAAACAAACAAACAAGCATACATACATACCTTCAAGCTATTACAAGTTTTTACTATAATAATATAATAATAAAATAATAATTCATACAAACGTACATACAAATATACAAACACACATACATACAAACACACAAACATGCATTTTCCATTCGCGGCGAAAATGGCAAACAATTGATCGGTTTGCGTTCATACAATAATTGTATTCTCAATTGTTTTAATGAGCATGGTATTATGAATAAGCATTTTGTATCGTTTGTTTTTACATTTTTGTATATAAAAAGTTTGTATAAATTTCTGTGCAGTTTGTTTACAGAACTTTGTATAATTCATGCGTAAGTATACAAACATCAGTATCGAATGATTCAAGAATAGATAGATAAATAGAAAAGTACCATTTACACATGACACAAATATGCAAATGCTGATAAAAAATACAAACAAACATCCAAACAAACAAACAAAAACAAACAAAACATAAAATAAACATAAAATAAAATATAAAAACAATTGAACGAATGAAGACAATGACAATCATGAGCAAAAGCTACCTACGCGTGAGTGTCTGTATATGTAGGAACGCATGTTTGTTTGTATGTATGTTTGTATGTATGTTTGTATGTATGTATGTATGTATGTATGTATGTATGTATGTATGTATGTATGTATGTATGTATGTATGTATGTATGTACGTATGTTTGTATGTTTGTATGTATGTATGTATTTGCGTGTATAATTGCAGATAAGTATATACCATCCATTCATATTACATTCATATTTCTCTACATGTTTATCAACTATCAAAAGCATACAAAACAATTCATCAACTGCATCCTTTGTATGTCTTTATGTAGTTCTGTATGTATGTTTGTTTGTTTGTATGAGTGTGTGTATGTGTATGTGTATGTGTGCATGCATACTATTTTGCTTATCCATATACTAGTTGTATGTTTTGCCCTTATAATTAATTTAGATGTTTTTAGTTTGTGTGTACGCGAGTTGTGTGTTTACTTGTATGTGTATATGTTTGTGTATTGCTGTGTATCTTTACGTGTATTTGTGCGTGTGTGTGTTTATGTGTATGTGTGTGTATCTGTGCGTGCGTGTGTAAGTGTATATATATATGCATATGTGTGTGTGTGTGCGTGTATTTATGTTTGTGTGTGTGTATTGTGTTTGCTTGAGGGTGTGCGTGTGTGTGCTTGCTTTTGAAAAAATGAAAAATTACGGACACCATTTGTGCTTTTCTATTTTTTTTTTAATTTCTCTAGTGAAAATAAAAATTTAGATAAAACAAAATTTTACTAGCACTTATTTTTCCACTCTCTCTCTCTTCTTTTTATCATGTTTTTCGTCTTTTTATTCTTTCATTTTTTCGTGTTCTCTCTTTCTTTTTGTTCTCTTTCCCTTTATTTCTTCACTTTCTTTCTCTCTCTCTCTCTCTTTCTCTCTCTCCTTCTCTCTTTCTTTCTCTCTCCCTCTCCTCTCTCTCCTTTTTCTCTCTTTTTCTCCCTCTTTTTCTCTCTCTCTCTCTTTCCTTTATTATTTCTCTCTCTTCTTCTCGTGCTTTATTGTCTTTAAAATTGTAATTTTGAGTTTCAATTGTCCGAACGACATGCTCTCCTATTGCAGTTCTTGTTCTCTTTCAAATATGAACGAACGATCGAACGAACGAAAAACAGATAAACAAGCAAACAAAACTACAAACATACATAACATACAAATATACACAATAAACACGCACACACGCACGCACCCATTTTAATACATACGTACATACGTACATACATACATACATACATACATACATACATACATACATACATACATACGTACGTACGATGTCGCGAGCGGTTTGCATTAACGAGTTATTGTGTTATTTATTTAATAATTCTGACAAAATTGACGATGCGGAATTCATTTACGAAATAATGGATTTCTACAATTGTGAAGATATTAGAATAGCAAAAAAAATACTTACCAGCGATCTAGATGCGTTAAATCTAGAAAAAGATGATAAAATAAAGCCAAACAGTTCTGGAAACTCTAAAAAAGGACAAGGTTAGTGAT
>NW_008705415.1:70557-71902 GCF_000326865.2 Helobdella robusta | reverse complement strand
AAACAGAATCGACTGTATAAAATAGCAGTCGCTGCACCAAACTCCGCTAATGTTGAAAAATATAAAAAGTTTAGAAATTACTTTACATCAGTAAAGAGAAAGGCAGAAAAAAATTATTTTCAACAAAAATTTGAAGAGGCAAAGAGTTGCTCCAAACAAAAATGGGAAATAATAAACGGTATAATGAATAGAAAACAAAACAATCTTGAAATTAATAAGCTAAAAGTTGACGACAAAATCATCGAAGACCCAGAGGAAATAAGTATTCTTTTCAATGAATACTTCATCAATGTCACAGAGAAGCTGTTAGAAAATCAAATAGTTACTGAAGATAAATTAAAAATAAATAGTGCAATCTGTAAATCAATGTATATGAACTCCACCAATGAAGAAGAAGTAACGTACATTGTTCAAAACTTAAGCAACAAAAAAAGCACGTCAGATGATACTTTAAGTAACAATCTACTTAAAAAAATCATCCCAGAAATTGTCATCCCAATCACTCATATTTACAATCTTTCCATCGTCCAAGGAATGTTTCCACAATGCTTCAAAACATCCAGAGTAGTTCCAATTCACAAAAAGGGGAGCAAATTAGAGACAAGTAATTATCGACCAATATCTCTACTTTCTCCACTTTCTAAAGTACTAGAAAAAATAATTTTTGTCAGAGTCACCTCATTTCTGTCCATAAATAAATTATTAAATGATAATCAATATGGCTACAGAGCACAGCATTCAACTGAGCAAGCTGTGCTGCAATTAGCACAAAATGTTATGAATAATCTTAACGAAAAGATACTGACTGTAGGTGTATTCATAGACCTCTCAAAGGCCTTTGACGTCATCAACCACGATATACTGATTAAAAAATTAAATTCACATGGAATAAGAGGAAAAGTAAGTGCATGGTTCAAAAGTTATCTAGAGAACAGAGACCAGTATGTGGCAATAAAAAGTCACTCCTCAACAAAACTTAACGTAAGATCAGGCGTGCCACAAGGATCAATTTTAGGTCCTCTTCTATTCATAATCTTCATGAACGATTTTCAACATGCAACTGATGCAAATCACCTTCTATATGCAGATGACACTAACATCTTCTTCCCAACTAAAGACCCATTGAAAGAAGTAGAAAACATCAATAAAAGTCTTCAAAATATATCAACCTGGTTTATCAAAAATAAATTAATAGTAAATTATTCTAAATGTAATTACATTATTTTTGGTCCGAAAATTTTAACAAATATTATACCTAACCTAGACATAAAAATGAACAATATTTCTATTCCTCGCTCAACCAGCACAAAATTCCTTGGAGTAACAATCAAGGACAATCTGTCTG
>NW_008705415.1:69298-70507 GCF_000326865.2 Helobdella robusta | reverse complement strand
CTATGCTCCACCAGCCAGAATTAAAGTACTCTGCATGAGTTTGAAACATACCGGCCCAGGAATATGGGAGACGATTCCACAAGAAATTAAAGATTGTAACACTTTGCATCTTTTTAAAAACAAACTGAAAAATTTTTTAATTACGAAAAGTTCTGTTTTTCAAGGATAATAATGTATATGTATATATATGTATATAAGTGTGTACATATTTCATTAACATTGATACATTTTCTCCTATTGACAATTTTATTTTATCATTGAGAAGCAATTTTGAGCTGCACGGTGGCCGAGCCCACAAGAATTAATTTTCTTTTTTTGGTCTCCGAATCATTCATGCTTTTGTTTTGTTTGATTGAATAAAAGTGATTTGATTTGATTTGATTTGATACATACATACAAACATATTAAATAATATATACATATTACATATTGAATTTTATGTGTATAAATACGTAAATGAATTAGTGAATGATTGAGTGAATGAATGAAGAATGAATGAATGAATGAGCAAATGAATTAATGTATAAAATTTATTTTCTATTAATATATTCCTTTTATTATAGCAGAAAAATCTCTTCTCGTGTCTTATAGTTTGAATTATTTTGAAAAAAAATAAAGTCATATTTTAGTTTTAAGAAAAGAAAACTACCTAAGCACACTCACACACACATACACAAAACACCAACACACACACATACACACACACCCACACACACACACATAACACATACATAAACTACCCACACACACACACACATAACACATACATATACTACCCACGCACACACACACACACTTACACACACACTCACACACACACACTCACACACACACACTCACACACACACACAAAACACATACATACAAACACAGACACCCACATACACACACACAAACAAAACACATACACACATGCAAAACGCACACACACACACACACACACAATCACACACAAAAAACGTTTTGAAAGAAGCTATGAAGATGATGTAGATATGGAGACTCATTAGCGTTGAATTAAAAGTCAGACTTTGAGTCATCGTTCACATTGTTTGAAAAATATTTTTTAAATTTTTAAATCATCATCATCATCATCTTTTTTCTTCTTATTATTCTTATCATTTACCATTATCATTACCATCATCTTCGTCATCATCAGGATCATCGTTAAAATTATTCATTTGGTTTTATATTCATTTAAAATCAAGCAAA
>NW_008705415.1:47972-69166 GCF_000326865.2 Helobdella robusta | reverse complement strand
CAATCAATCAATCAATCAATCAATCAATCAATCAATCAATCAATCAATCAATCAATCAATCAATCAATCAATCAATCAATCAATCAATCAATCAATCAATCAATCAATCAATCAATCAATCAATCAATCAATCAATCAATCAATCAATCAATCGTAGAATACCCCAGTAACGACGACCCATTTAAAAAATCAAGCGCCAAATCAACGCGACCGACGATATCTAGTGTTTTTGTTCCACCCCTAGCAAACAAAACGAAATTTTGGAACCATCAACAACAACAGCAGCAGCAACAACAACAACATCATCATCAGCAGCAACAACATCAACAACAACAAACACAAAAAATGCATTACAGTTATGAGAGATATCCAGAGAATGTTGTCGAGGCTTTTGCTGAATTTAACTTATTTTCTGGTTGGGCTGTTTGTTTGTTTGTGTGTGTGCGTGTGTTTGTTTGTGTGTGCGTGAGTACGAACGTACGTGTTTGCGTGTGTGTAACGTGTGTGTGTGTGTGTGTGTGTGTGTGCGTACGTGTGCGTGTGCGTGTGTTTGGTTGCTTGTTGTACTGGCTGACATGAAATCATTATTTATAAATCGAGATTATTTCACCAATGATCTAACAATTGTGTTAATTTATAAATCACACACACACGCACGCAAATACACACAAACGCAAACACACGCACACAGACAAACAAACACACACACTACAAAACACACAAAAGGTTCCTTGAGCATGAAATTATTCGTGACGTCACCAAGGTCTATGGGTACAGTCGTTCAGCGGATCACCTTCTTTATGATTTTTGGTTTGACGTCATTCTGCTCTGACCTAATTTCAGTTTGACCAGATTTTGGATTGACCTTGAACTAGTTCATCTATGACCTTCACCTAATTTTGATGGCATTGTGAAGAGGATGACGACGACGATGATGACCGATAAACAAATTTCAATAACTTAGTATTGTGATGTTATATACATTATTTAACATATTCAACATACGTACATACATACATACATACATACATACATACATACATACATACATACATACATACATACATACATACATACATACATACATACATACATACATACATACATACATACATACATACATACATACATACATACATACATACATACATACATACATACATACATACATACATACATACATACATACATACATACATACATACATACATACATACATACATACATACATACATACATACATACATACATACATACATACATACATACATACATACATACATACATACATACATACATACATACATACATACATACATACATACATACATACATACATACATACATACATACATACATACATACATACATACATACATACATACATACATACATACATACATACATACATACATACATACATACATACATACATACATACATACATACATACATACTTACATACATACACACAAACATACATACATACAAACCTACACACAAACATACACACCCTTACATACTTACATACATTCATGCACACACGCATACGTAAGGCAAAACAATTCGTATTGCTGAACATTAACTATTCTCACTATTATTATTATAATAATTATTATTAATATCATCATTATATTTATTGTCGTTGTTATAATTAATACTATTATTATTATTAATATATTTAATATTTTTATAAAATGATACTGTAGAATAAAATAATAATATAAATATATATACATATATTTATTTATTTATGCATATATTTATAAAAAAAAGAGAGCTAGAGAGAGAGAAAAGGAGATAGAGAGAGAAAGGAAGAAAGAGATATTCGTAATAACGAAGTTCGCTATATCCGATCTGACGAAAAAAAAAACTCTGACGTAACGTGTTTCAATTATATTTAATGAAACAGATATTGTATGTGTTATATATATAAACATATATATATATAATATGTATATGTGAATATATATATATATATATATATATGTATATGTGAATATATAAATATATATATATATATATATATATAATCAGATATTTTCCAGCTAGAAATAGGATGGCGAAATTTTTTCCAGTTTTCTTTACACATCTGCGCGCGTAATATGTCGTTAGCATTTTTCCAAATTATTTAAATAAATTCACAAATAAATATTTTAATGACGTTTTAAGGTGTTTCTTTTCGAGTCCAAGTGTAAATACACAAACTAGCTTGTACATACTTACCGAAAAAAGTGATACATGTGGATGTGTGTGTGTATGTTGTGTGAGTGAGTGTGTGTGTTGTGTGTGTGTGATTTTGTAGTAGTTTAATTTTGATTTGTAGCTGCTATTGATGAAGATGCTACGGACAGACAGAAGTTGTTCAAGCCGGTTATAATATATTAGTTATATATGTAAAACTTTACGACATAATATATATAATATTATGATATATTACCTCTGTATTTTGCTATGTTAAATACATGTATATAGAATTCATTATATATGGCCAAATATAACTACATGCCTGATCAATAAACGTAATGAAAATATCAACCAAACCGTCTGAAATAGAAAATATTCAACAAAAAATAAAGTATTAAAAATACGGCAAACATGAAAAATCTATTTAAATATACTGAAGTACTTAATAAAATTAAATTAAAATATCACTAATTATCTATACGCTTACTTTAGCTACTAAAATTAAGCGCCTCATTATTTGGCTAAGTCGCCATTTAAAATTATACTAGATTTTAAAATTAATTAGTAAATTGCCGAAATGGCAGATTGTAACTTTTTAAAGTTGTTTTAATACTTTCCGAAACTGCAAATTAATTTAAAAATGTTTACTCTAACGGTTTTTGCATTTATTTCCATTTTTTACGCCGCATATGGTAGCCAAAATTGTGATAAGGTTTGTATGTTGCTTTTTTAATAATTGTGAGAATCTTCTCAGCTTGCCATTTTTATTTAAATTTTACAAACTCGTTTTTTCATAGTTTACAACAATAAAATTTAATTAGAATTCGGATAAATAATATGATTAATTTGATCAATTTGAAAGTCTGACTTCATGTTTCAATACACTGAGTGTGATCAAGATGGTAACAGGTGGAGAGTTTCCATCCCTAAGACAAGTAGATGTGCTAATTATTCACTAACTTTACCAGTTCGGGGCAAAAAGTGCAGTAAGTTAAGTTTCTATTGATTACATTTAATTTATTTATAAAATAAAATATCTGATTATTTGTTTGCCATGAAAATTGATATTAATGTCTCTCTCTATTTTCTATTCATCTATCTATTGTCTTCTATACTATACTATACTATAGTCTATAATACTCTATCCTATGGGAATTTTATATTAATTGTTTAATTCTAGTAGTAAATTGCATAATTTACAACTGAACCTTATTTAAAATTTATAAAAAGTATTAAATAATAGAGTAAGATTATTTAACATGTAATATTTCATCAAACACATTTCTAAAAAAATTTAATTGAAATTTTTCTGTAAGATTTCACATGCGAATCTGGCCACTATTTGGACATTGAGGATCAAGAGTGTAAAAAGTGCCCTAGTGGTACATTTTCATTGGGGGGTGGAGTCAGATATGATGATTGGCAGGTCATGCCTAATCATTTTACTGTCAGGATGGAAAAACATCCATCTCTTTATTTGTTCAGTGAGAGCGAAAAAGTGAATTGCACTGGGTTAGCTGAGAATTTTGAATTTTCAAAATGACTTTTTGAAGTACTGCTGGTTCATCCATGTACATTTCTTTTTCACTTTTAGTGGTTGGGTGGCTTCTGGAAAGTATCTAATAGCCAATGTTACTGGCTGTCCAATGTCCTTGACTTATGAAGCAGAGTTCGTTAGAAAAGGTCATGTCACTTTCACCTACGAAAACAATGACGATGGTTCCTGGTTTGGATTTCAGGTTGTTCAGCATTTGTTTGTTTTTTTGTTGTCATTGTTTTTTAGAGTTTTTAGTTAAACTTTTCTTCTGAAAATTAGGAATAAATTAAAATGAATTATATTTATTTTTGTCCTTAGTTAGAAAATGAAAGGTGTGAAAGAGTTAGTAACCTGGCCGGGGGTCTCTCAAAAAGTTTAAAAAAAACCGAGGAGGGAAAGTTTTCACTGAGGAGGATCGATATTGCACCTGGATTAAACAGGTGAACCTAGTGATGGGGATGAAGATGATGGTGATGATTGTGATGATGAAGGGGAAGTGATTTTGATAATGATAACGACGATTTTTCTTTGAAGATGATGAAGAGGAAATGATTTTGATAATAATAACGACGATAGTGATGTGTTTTGAATGATGACGACGACGTTCACCAGATTGATTTGGACAGTATTCCCAATCCCGAATGACGGAATGGATAGGGAGCGAGTTAAGCTGAAGAAGTACATCAAGATCAAGTTCATTGAAGTTCAAGGTCATTATCATTGGTGTCAATATTCATCAGCTTTGGTATTATCATTGGAGATAATGATATCTGATAATTTGATATCATTTGTATGCTAAACGAAGATTGATTGTGTCATCATTACATGTTCTTTATAATGATGAGGATGGTAATGTTTGTTTCATTTTCAGGAATAGCGTTTACATCTGAATGCACTCCATGTAGAGCAGGCCTGTGAAATGATGTTTTTTTTCTCTCTCACATCATTCTCAACATCACCATCATCACAGTCTTCACCATCATTGTCACGTCGTTTATTATTATCTTCATCATCTTACTCACCATAATCATCTTATTCATCTTCACCATCATCTTCAGGAACATTTTACTCATCATCACCACCACCATCATCATCGTCATCATCATTGATATTATTCATCATCACTATCAGGGACATACAGTACGGAGGGCCAACAAAAATGCGAGCCATGTGATTCCAACACTTACTCACTGAGGCTGGCCAGTAGCTGTGTACCATGCCCTGCTCATCAGTATTCGGGTGAGTGAGATGATGATGGGCTGTGCTGCTGCTGATGACGATGATGGTAATGATGATAATGGTGTCATCTTCACCATCAAACAGAGTCAGAATCTGAAAGATGCTTGGACAGGCCAAAATGCACAGATGCTGATTACTATCAGTCCTACACTTCTTGCGATTCAAATGGAAAGGTGGTGACGACGACGATGATAATTTTTTGATAATGCTGATAGTGGTGGTGATGATTAAAAAAGAGTGACAAGTATGCATCTATTGATGTTAACCCTTGTGCATCATCACACAACCAGACTTCTGTTGTGTATAAATGGAATGAGAACAAAATATGCGACCCTTTAAAATCCGGATCGGTTAAGTTGCCGGAGCCTGGAGCCCTGGAGGATTGCTCTCCCTGTAACCCAGGAACCCAACTCGTTAATGGCAGCTGCAGGTACTACGTCTGTGGCTTCGACGATGAAGATGATGATGAAGATCCGTACCGTTATCATCATTTTCATTCGTGTTATCTGTATTCATCATCATTTTAATAATTTCAGCTTCTGTCCTAAGAATTATTTTTCATCCGGAAAAAAAGACGAGGCGTGCCGCGAGTGTCCGTCCTCGACGTCGCCACAAATAGGGATGTACATAAACTCGTGGCAGAATGTCATACTGGCCGATTGGAACATCACTACTCAGTGCATTCCCGCCAATGGTTAATTGTTTGTGTTTGGCCAGTTGGTTAGCTGGTTGGTCAACTGGTTGTTAAGAAATTTTGTTGCTGGCTAATTCATTCACTTATTTGAATCTTTCATTCTATCATTTGTATTCTCCATTCATTAAACAATTAATCAATCCATCATCAGACTATCATGATAAAAACTGTTACCACAGCAATGGAATCGGATTGCTCTCAGAAGGATGGATGGATCGTGGAAAAGGATTACGTGAAAACGACAGCAGGAAACAGTCCGTCGTCATTCCTCCTCCTCAACATCAACATCCCTGGATTTAGGTACAACAACAATCGAAGATCAACATCAACATCGTCGTCATCATCGTCTGTCTACTCATTTGGTCGCCACAACAACAACAACAACAATAATTATTATTCTTCTGATGGTGATGACGATGACGACGGCGACTCTGATAATGATGACGACGACGATGCTGTTGGTATGCGTAAAACTGGTAGATCCAAGAGGAAGTCATACAATGGTGGTGATAGTGAGAATAAGAATAGTAACAATAACAAGCCAGTGGCTTATGTGTCATTTGTATTTGAGACTATTTGTACAGATGAGTGTACACTTTTCTTCATACAGGTTTCGTGTCTGTACGCCCTTTTGTTTTTGTTTACTCATATTGCACAATTCCTCACTTTGCATTCGTTCTTATCGTGCAATTTAACTTTGTATTTGAAGCTGTCACATGTGCATGTCAGTATGTAAAGCTGTATTAAATTAAGTTCTAATTTATGTATATGTTGAAAACCATTTTGAACATTAGTTTTACTAATGCAAACCACCTTCTAGAAAGTTGGCAGAGAAGCTCTGAAAGTGGTTGAGTCATGGTCTGGTGGTACGCAGAAGCAGAAATTCACGTTTGTAGTTATTTTATTTTTCACTCGTTACTGTGTTCTGCTAATACTACTTTCATTAGGGATCTGTTTGAAAGAATGTTCTTTGTATGTTTATTTAAAAAGTACTGTTATACTGTTGTGTTTGTAACTGTTTGTTGCTAATTTTGCATTTAAATCAGTCTCTGCTATCTAAGTATCAGTAGTTTGTAACATACTGTAACTGCTTACTGTTTATTGTTATCAGTATCACAATTCGTTTACAAATCTTCAGTAATATAGTAATCACTACTACAATGTGTTACAATTTTGTAACTAACTAACTTTCAATAAGATAGTAATTACTACTGAAAAATGTCATGCAGGCTTCCCATCTACACAACGAGGAACATAATGTTCTCCTGGACATTTCAACAGTCACCTCTCCCATCCTCATTATCTTCATCTTCCTCCTCATCTTCATCATTTTCCTACCCATCTTCATCTTCTCGGGAGGTTGATAATCTCTTGATGAATATTCTGCCATCTATGGAGAGGAAGACTCAAGAAGCCAGGCTGTATTCGATAAATATTACAAATACAATTGCTGGTGGGGCCAGTGACTGTGAGGCTTGCCCCCAAGGAGTCACCCATGATGGGTCAGTGCAAACAACTGCTTACATACCCACTTGCTTACGTGCACACATACATATATTTTTACAATATTCTATAAATTCTACTGAATGTTTGGCGTTAATATGTTTGTAGTTCGTTTTTTCGATTTTTCTCACTAAAGTCTTTTGGTGAACGTTTAGTTTATTAAAATTCAAAATAAACTTATTTTCCGAATTCAAACATTCGGTAGAATTTATAGAGTATTGTAAAAATTATGGTCTATTACCAACATTTACATACATATATGCAAACAGAAACGTACAAAACATGTTCAGGTACACATACAAACCTAAACATACAAAAATGTACACATACAAAGCATGTGCATACAAAGCCGAACAAACACGCGTCACATACAAACAGCACAAACGCATACACACTTTCAGTTGTATTCCATGCTCCGTTGGGCACTATGTGGACCCTGATAGCCTGACTTGCAAACCCTGCCAGGGCAATACCATCCTATCTCAAAATTTTGATGGTTGGGGCGCCGAGGCATGTGTCAAATGTGGGGAGGGACTTAGGCAGTTTGAGCACGATGTCTGTGTCACTGATTGCACTTACAAATCGCCTAGCAGTAACAACAGCTATGATTTCAGGAGTCTTAGTGGGTCAGTTGCTGTCCTGTGTTGGTGTTGTTAGCAAAAAATCCTTTTTTAAGCATTCAAAAACCAGTTAAACACACAACACAATAACCATCCTATTGAGACAACCATCACAATGAAATTACCATCACATTGAAACAACCATCACATTGAAACAACCATCCAATCACAGGCCGAGGCTACTTCAAGGGCCACACCTCTTTACCACGAGCGGCTACAGGTATTTTCATCTCTTCAATATCTCTCTCTGCAGCGACCAACGCAAGGTTACAGGAAACCCAGCAGCTACAGTGGCCGCTACTTCTTCGCAGGTCGTGTCTGGCAGTTCACTCGCCTATTGCGCTTCTAATTTCACCATTAAGGATGATGAGGTTTGACTTTTTCAATTTTTTTTTTGGTTTTTTTTTTATTTTTTCGACAATTACATTCAAAATTCCTACTCTATTTTGTTATTATTTTTAATAATTTAACTTTTTTAAATATTTAAATTTCAAATTTCTTGAAACAGGATTCGTTGGAAATGCCAACCAATGACGGCCAGTATGTCTCTATCTGTAGGACGACTGCTCTGCCTGGTGATAAGGGCCTGGTGACTCTTACTAATCCTCTGAGGTCCGTTTGTCTGTGTGTGTGTGTGTGTGCGTGCGTACGTGTGTGTGTGTGTGTGTGTAATGTGTGTGTGTGCGTGTGTGTATGTGATGTTTATCTGTGTGTGTGTGTGTGTGTGTGTGTGTGCGTGTGTGAAATGGATTCGAATATTGTTTACAAAACAGTTTTGGGGATAGACTAGAAATGGTGACAGATGAACGAGATTCTAACATGAGTAAACTCATCAAGGCTGCCAACTTTCAATTTAATGGCAAGTTGTCTGTCTGTCTGTTTGTTTGTTTGTTTGCTTGTTAGTTTATTTGTTTGTTATTGATGTTGTTTGTTTGTTTGTTTGTTTGTTATTGATGTTGTTTTTTGATTGTCTTTTAGTTTGGACAAGAATGTTCAATATTTAATTCAACAGATGACGCCAAGGAAGTTTATTTCATCTACAAGTCAGACCAGTAAGTTGCAGTTCTTCAATCTTTTCCTGTTGTAATCTCTCTGCGTTTATGTACTCTCTCTCTCTCTCTCTCTCTCCCTCCCTATCTCTCTCCGTTTTCTCCTTTTCTTTCTTTCTCTCTTAACAATCGTCTCTTTCTCTCTTTTTCTAGACATCTGTCTGTTACATTTTTTGTAAATCCAGATTGACAAGAGCTTGCAAATCGGGTCGTACCACCATCATCATTCTTCGCTGTAACATGGGCGGTGGACCCCAGCAGTCAGACAAAGAGGAATTAGTTTTACCGCCTGACTGTCCGGATGGCACGTGTGACGGGTGTAACTTTGTGATTCTATGGAAGACCAAATCTGCTTGCCCCATCTGCACTGAGGAGGATTTTGAGGAATTCAGTGGCGAATGTGTTGGTGGCAGGCAGGAAGTTATGAAGAAGACTAATGGGTTTTTTTATTTCTTCGGTTTTAATTCCAGTTTCAATAACGATTGTATCGTAATCATTATCACCACCACCATCATCATCACTGTTATCATAGTTGTAATCATTATCATCAGGAGATGTGTAGTGCCATCATCAGTGGTGATGACGAGGGTGGAGGAGTGCAGTCCGCTATGGTTCTTCAAGTCCACTTCTCCTCTTTGGGTCAGTTTGTTTATTTGTTGCTGTTGTCGTTGCTGCTTCTGCTGCTGCTGATGATGATGGTAATGATGATGGTGGTGATGGTGGCGATGATTACAAATAGAATAATGATGATGATGATAATAATGATGGTGATGTCTGCACTGCTCTCCAGATGAAGGTGCTCATTATACTGGTGCCTGTGTTCCTCTTCATCGGACTCCTGTCCATCGTCATCCTAATCTACTGCTGGAACAAAAACAGAAAGTTGCCATTTGCTACTAATTTGCCATTTACTATATTTGCCACTGTGTAACAAGTGTGTAACAAATCAATCAAAAATGACCCTTGCCCAAGGTTGCAGTACAAGTACATGAAGCTGGTGGAATCGTCAAGCCACGCCAGAGATGGCATGGAGCTGCCTGGTGTCGACTCGTGTGGCATTGATGAAGGCGAGGAGGAGGAGCAGTTTGACGCTATTGAGTTCAAGTCTGCAGCTGGGCGTAAGAAAAATTCATTCTTCGGAAAGATAACTGGCAGCGGAAGTGGCGGGAATATTGCTGGTGGTGGAAATAATATCGTTGGATCGATGGTTGGAGTGAGTAGGAAGGTCGGTTGGTTGGTCTCTTGCTGGTTGGCTGGCTGGCTGATTGGTTGGTTGGTTGGTTTGTTGGCTGGTTGATTGGTCGGTCGGTTGGTTTGTTGGCTGCTTGGTTGGTTGGCTGATTGGTTGGTGAATAATAATAATAATGATAATAATAGTAGTAGTAGTTTTACTGTTTCCTTTCAGACTCCAAGTTACTATGAGAGCGGAGATAGGGATGAGAGAATGGCCCTGACCTAATTATGGTGGAATAGATTCCCATAGTCTGGTTTACAATCAATTTACAGGTAAACTTTTACTACAGTTACAGGTAATTAGCAGGTAAATTGTAATGACGACCTGACTGGATAATTAGATGTATTTAAATGTATTGCTTTCACTCAATCAATCAATCAATTGATTAATTAATTAACTCAGTTAATTGATTTACTCAATTAATTTTTCATTTATTTGTTATTTAATTTTTTAAATTATTTGTCTCTTTATCGAATTTGGTTTGTATAAAGTTATGAAATGGAATTTATGGTGAGAAAAATGTACACATTTGGCTTGTATGACCCGTATGTATTAGCGCATTGAGTAGAGATTGTTGTGTGATGAAAGTAGAATATTCCATTGTGATTGGTTGAAATGATAAAACGAAAGGATGACGTGATTGGTCGATGCAATATATTGATAAGGTCATCAATGTGTTGGTCCAAAATGTGATTGGTCGATCTAGCAAGTTGAACATATATGATATGATTGATTGGTATATATATATATATATATATATATATATATATATATATATATATATATATATATACATGTGTTTGTGAGTGTGTGCGCGCGCGCGTGTGTGTGCGTATGTATGTGTGTTTATGTCTCATACCTACAACTTCACAACGTTTCATTATAGAGTGTGATCATTATTTATACGCTATTTATATGATATTGTTGCATATTTATCTATATACGATATGTAATATTGTTTTAATATATACAATTATACATATATATATGTATATATATATATAACATATGTTTCTATACTTTTTTATGTTTTGTTGATGTTGTTTAGGTTGCATGTGTTAATTTAAATGAAATTGTATAGCATTTATTTGAGAATCTACCTTACATATGTGTGTATACTAATATACACATGTGTATAAGTGTGTGTGTATATATATATATATATATATATATATATATATATATATGTATGTGTATAAATATAGTATATTCATACAGTTCCAGTTTTAGTCATTTAATTTATTCCATCACTCATTCCTTCTACAAAAATGTTTTCTTCTGCATGTTTGTTTGATACTCTTTTATTTCATTTTTGTTTGACTTTCTTCCAGTTTTTTACTATCATTCATTCATTCATTCATTCATTCATTCATTCATTCATTCATTCATTATGCATCCGTTAAATCAAAAGACAAAACATTTCTTGGCATATTTATTACTACATTTTTGTCGCATCTATACCGCACTGTACAATACTATATATTATACATGCTTGGTATAACGGTATTGTATGGTATTATAATAATTATATTATTATTGATATTATTCTCATTGTTGCTATTGTCTGTGTGTATTTTTATTTAACGTTGTGAATTTCTACTGTTAAGCCTATTTCTATCTAAGATGAATCTCTGGATATGTATCCTATGTATTAATGATATATGAATGCGTATCTGTGTGTGTTGCATTTGTTTAATTTTTGAAAGATTATACATTATAGCTTCTTTAGTGTCACTAATTAATCACCTAACTACCTAAACTAAAGGCTGATATTAATCTAAGTAGTTTTTAAATCAAAAAGGTTTTAAACATTTTTTCTGTGTTGTTTTTCTGTTATAATATATATATATATCCTTCATATTTTTGTCATTGCTTTTACTAGATGTTGTTAGATTTGACATTTGAATTATTTTATAAAATTAACTAATCCAATTGTAATGTAATCCAATTGTAAAATCCAAATGATCGAATGCGTTTATTTATGTACTAATCTATGTACTAATCTATTGTTGAATTGTTAAAATAAATAAATAAATGTTATCTGATAGATGATATTAATTTTATTATTTATTTAGTTAATTATTTAAATGTATTTGGCACCGAAATTAAAGGCCGGATGATATACAGTTAATCATCATTATTTCCTATTCTTTGTGATGTATAAGTTACGGTGAAAATGTATCTAAAACAATCACACACACCTACATACAGATAGATAAACACACACACACAGACATACATGCACGTATAGATAGATAAACACACACATACACACGCACATACAATACAATACACCATATGTAGAATGTGTGTATTCTGGTTTTATTTTTCTCTACTTTCATGTTAAATTTATACGAGAATGAAAGAATATTCAATTATTATCATTATTAAACAGGAGGCAAACGAATCGATTTATACATTCTCAATCAGTCAATCAATCAATCATCCAATCAATTAATCAATCATCCAATCAATTAATTAATCGATCATATATTCAACTGCTCAATTAATGCTAACTAGAAGAATCATAAAAAAAACTTGAATAACGAACATTAAGTTAGCCATTAATATGTTTATCGTATTTAACCATCTAATCTAAGGCACTTACACATATACACAAGATAGAATTAAATACCAAGAATTGTACGCTATACAAACAATACCAGAGCTAAAGTATGTGTGATTACACAAACATGTACGCATACATATGTATGTATTATATATTTCCATTATATGTATAACTATACACACGAAGAACATTTAGAGATTCAGGCGTCAATATACACACACAAATACATATACGTACATACAAAGTGAACATACAATACAATAAACATTGTATACGTACATACAAACATACATATGTACACTAAAAGCTATCGTATTCATTGTTTTATATACAAAACATTTAGAAACAGCTGCATGGTTTGATAAGCATATGCTATATATACATATATATTTATAATATATATATATATATATATATGTGCCTTATAATACAGGCAGATAAATATTGGTGAATAATTTCTCATATAGAAACAACAAGCAAATGAAATATGGATTAATAATTACTAATAGCAAAAAAGTAGCAATGTTCATTTTAGAGTTTTGTTTATTTAAATTCATTTTATTTAACAAAACGTTTAATGCCATGTAATGATTACAAAGCCAATCAATCGTTGGTTTTTATAATTAATTGGTTGATTAATTAATTAATTAATCAATCAATTAACTAATTAATGAGATTATGTTAATGTCATTAATGCAAATATGAAAACAAAATATTGATAAGTCTACCTAGTTAATGCATCTTGTCAACAAATTAACATATAAACTAAGCAAATCTATCCACCTAACTAATCTACCAAAACATTCAATCAATCAATCAGATGTCTTGACATTCAATCAATCGGTCAGTTGATCAACTAGTCAGACAACTTTACAATAGAAAAGTAGGTAAGCATTTTGTTGTACGTAGGTGTTCTGTAGTAAATCTTCGATATTCTCAATGTAATGCACGGTTTCGTCGTCAACTAGATGCCACGTTGATTGGTTACTGCATATCAACGCCCTGTAGTGACCTGTTCGTATGTGTGTGTGTTTGTTTGTGTGTGTGTATGTGTGTGCAACGATACGATGAAGTGTGTGTGTGTGTGTGTGCAACGATACGATGAAGATGCTTACGGACAGCAAGAAAGGTAAAAAGTAACAAGAGATAACAAGGACGGCCGCGAGAAGAACTACCTTCCGATGTGTTGCGATCATCGCGAGAAGAAGAGTGCAATATGACGGCATACAATCGGTGCATGATCTTGATACCATCTTGACCTCTACGACATCGCATCGTTAACGAACCCACATCCATTGGCCTACTGGTCAGTCTAACTTTGGTCACCAATTTAGACGTAGTAGCAGGGATGTGCGAATTTGTGGTGGGTTCGATCGATTGGACTTGAAATTTCATGAGTTGTATCACGAGGTACTCAGGTATTCGTGTGATTGTCGTTTGTCTGACGCATGATAAGGAGGCTGTGTGTGTGTGTATGTGTATGTTTACGCTTGTGTATGTGAGTCTGTAAAAAAACTTTGTTTGTACACATATATGTAGAAGTGTGATAGAAACATGTTATATTCATTATTATACTCATCTATCATCAGCAAATGAATCAATAAATAATAATTTATTTAGAATGTGATAACCCAATGGCGAGCGTGATCGAGAGTCAAGGTTAAGAACTTCATTTGACCCCAGATTGAACTTTGACCCGTCAACAACGGCGCCGCCATCGTTTTTCTTAATGGGAGACAACAGATCGAGCATTGTGTGGTTATCAAAAGCTGGTAAGGTTCCCTCATTACTCACTGGTGACGAGGCTAAAACATTATCTCTGCTGCTGCTACTGATTAGCGATCTTGATCTATTTAAATCTTTATTTGGGGTCATGCTGGAGACACAAAATTGGCAGACATTTCCATTGGAATCAGTACTGACGCTATCTGCAACCGTCAGATTTTGTAGGCACTGTTCGATAGAGACGATTCTAGAATCATCTGCGGGAACGGCAACGGGTAGAACCTTAAAAACATCCGTCGTCGCGGAAATCTGGCGACAACGAATGCAACGATTTGAGAATGATAACTGCCCTGTAAATAGATCATCTATGATTGTTGTGGCTGCTGTTGTGGCTGTTGTAGTTGAATTGTAGTTGCTGTGTCGTTCTTCGATGTTAGAGCATGTAGCAAGAGTGATGGGAGCCTGTTGTTTGTAGAGCAGCCAGTCAAGATCAGCTAATGTGAGTTCGTGTTCTAGTGCTGCTGCTGTTGTTGTCGTTGCTGATCGTAGCTGTTGAAAGGTAATATGATATAGTAAGAATGATTACTCAAACATGTCAATCAATCACTCTATCAATCAATCAATCAAGCAATCAATCAATCAACCGTCATCGTTTATACCAGCATACCTGAGCTTGATGGTACTCTTTCAACAGTGCAATCGTACTTAGGTCAGGATCATTGTACTTAGATTGTAAGTACACATGCTCCTTGTAAAAGGCACTTCTTCTGTGTAAGTCTGTATTTGTACGTGTGTACATTTGTACAAGTTTGTATATGAACGTTTCTTCATGTATTTCTATTGTATACCCACACATGTCTGCATACACTTGTATTTTTATAATAAATAATAAACAAAATAGAAAGCAAAATGAAGAAATACCTTGGGCCTCTGGTATCCTGGACACAATCTGACTCAACCTATTCAACATCCACATCAGCATCTCAGCCACATCTTGCTCTTCTTGCTTCTCTCCACTCCCCGGCAGCTGCAGCAAACGACAACCACTACCGCCACTGATGTCAGTAAAACTACTTGTTACATCTGCATTCCTAACTAATTTCATTGAGTAGGTTTGATGAGCCCCACCAGCAAAAACATTTGATGCCACCTTGCGGCCGTTGTGGTTGCTGATGTTGCTGCTACTACTACTGCTGCTACTACTACTACTACTACTGATTATTGGATAATTTTTAGATAGAAGAGCTAATCTAAGATTAGTAGTGTCGACTGGGATTGGTGATTTTTGAGATGAAGACAGAGGATTATTGAAACTTGGATCTGGATTGGTTAGGGCAGCAAAAACGTTGATGACTTCACTTAGAATCTGGTTGTCTGTCCGCATGTGACCTGAAATTCTCATTAACTCTGTCACTAGCTTATCAGTTCTGGATAGGGCCTGGATGACACAGTTGAAAAAACAAAGGTTCTCCATATTATTCTTCAAACCACGAGGTTGAAACATTAAGTTCAACTGAAGTTGTTGTTTCTGTTGTAGTAGTTGTTGTTGCTGCTGCTGTGGCTGTTGTTGGGCAATAGGTCTAAGGAAAACATTGGCAGAATGCACCTGGTTCTCGTTGCTCATTTCATTATGTATTGGAGGCCTCGGACGAATAGATGAAATCAGCCTTTGTCTCCAAGATGATGGAGATAGGAAAGAAAATTGATTTTCTACTTTTTGGTGATGGTTGACAACGTGATTTGACTGAATTTTTGATGGGGTTGGTTTTGGCTGCCGTTCAAAAGGATAGCTCAATTTATCAGCAACATCAGGGGCAAATTTTAAGCAGATTTTACTGGCACTATCTGACTGTTTGATTAGTGTAATGTTAGGTGGGGGCATGTTTTCGTCGCATTCATCATCACTCATGTCATCAATTTTCAACAATTTTGTAGTGGATGGTTTTATTTGAGGCTTATATATGGATTGATGATGTATGTTGATGGCTGACGGCTTGTTCTGAAGGTTTTTGAAATTTTGCTCTGCTTGCACTCTTTTATTTTTATTCACTCTATCCACTGATTCTTGATGTTCCCCAAACTCTTTGTACCAGTCGGTAATCCAATAAAACCAACATCTTTAGATATGAAAAATGAAAAAAAAAAAAAATAAATCAACATTTTTTTTTAGAAAAGTTTAAATCAATCCTCATCCGTAAATGAAAAAACAAAATTTGAATAAAAACAAAACGACATCCTAACTAATGACACTAACTGACCCTATCTGAGCAGCGTGACAAACAAGGAGAGTGCCAATGGTGCATAGGATCATAGTGCACAGGAAGTATGGGAAGTGATGAAACCACACCAGGAATGCAATGATAAACAGGATCATGCATTCCTCCATCCATATTTTTACTTTTTCATTGGGTCTCCTAATCAATTATTTTTTTAATAATAATAATAATCATTATGCTATTGTGATTATATTGTATATATATATATATATATTTTATATTCAGTGAATCCTGAATGTGACAAAATTTGAATCTAAATAAAAATTATTTTTGTACTAACAGTACAGTAAAACTTATTGAACTGTAGTATTACTAAAAAATTATGAAATAACAAATAAAATCATTAATTAATTCAATTAATATGGCTGGTAGGCAAACCTGGTGACATAAAGTCTGTCCTTAATCCTTTGATCTATGACAGCATAAACTACAACCTCTAACAAATAACTCGCCAAAGTGGGGGAAAACAACGAAGAGAGCCAACCTAACAAAAACATTTCGAACCTATTTTTAATGAATTATTTTTAGGTAGGTTGTTAGGATTTTTGGTTTTCCTAGTCCTAAGGCCAAGCAGTCAACATGCACAGCCACGGTCAGTGCGACCCATGTATTGCAATTTTACAGCCGCGAAACATCACTTCGTTGTGGAAATTAATAAAATTGTTTAATTTTTTTTAATTTTAAAAGAAACTTAAAACAAATTTAGAATTCTTTTTAAATAAAATTTTAAAATTTCGGCCAATTTCGCGAAGCAAGCTGAAAACAATTAAATGAAATCAAACTACGGAAAGCCGATGTAATTAGACAAATTAATTATTTGTCTAGCTTAAGGTAAATATGTGTTTTTAAATAAAAGTTTTTATTTGTTTTAATAAAAACTATTTAATTTCTTGCAAAATTTAAAAAATATTCTGTCTAACACGGCATTAAAAAAAAATAAACTCATATAACTACTAAACATTACAAACACATAAAATATAAATAAATACAGACCCATGCGCGCATACAAACACACATATGCAAACAAATTTGCATACACATACAAACACACAAATACAGTTGTATACACATACACAACACTATACAAATTTCACAAAATGCACACATGTGTTATACCGTTGAAAATGTGCTACACATACAATACATTAATATACACACACATATACTTACTTGTATGGTTATATATTTATTTATTCTATATTATATTCTATAGTATATTATATATATATAGCATGTATATATATAAATATATATACACATACAAATGCGTGTATATACTGATAATTTATGCACCATAAGCTTTTAAATGTGCAGTACTATTACATGCTTATTATCTTTCATTCTGTAAAACATAATTGTCCTTTTTATCTGTTTTTAATTGGATTAAATTTGCGTTCAGAGATACTGATATTATGATTATTTCATATTTTTAATATACTTTGATCAATTATAAGATGAGAATTTATGAGAAAATGTATGAAAAAGTTGGATTAAAGTGATCGTTTGATGATTTTTTAAAAATGAAGTTTACCTATGAATTTTGTGCTTACCTTGATTAATTAGTTTAAAAACTAAAAATGGATTTAATTTAAATTTAAATTTGATTTATGTTTTTTAAATCAATAAATTCGAGAAATAGTATTTGAAATATTATACATACATTCAATTATTGATTTGTGTGTACTGTTCTAATATTATTATTATTTTAACAAAATTAAGTCCAATTTGAATTAGTGAAAAACTGCGAAAATAGAAAATTTGCTAGACGCTAACTAAACTAAACTAAACTAAAGCTAACTAATCTAAATAAAAAGTAGTTATGACCACTGATCAAAATCACGAAAACGATCGGAGGATTGGGGACGATGCCACATGGAAAATTATCCAAAAAAATACTTTTACTAGGTGGATTAATGAAAGGCTTAAAGTCAGTTTTTTTTCACAATAATTATAATATATTAATATTATTATAATATAATTATATTTTACAAACATCAACAATTAAAAATACTGATTATAAAATTTCATATTAATAAAAACTAAAAAATGTCATTTTATTTTTAATTAATTTCACTATTTTATAGATTGCAGACAAGCACATTGAAAATATTGAGACCGACTTATCAGATGGCTTGAAATTAATAGCATTACTTGAGATTTTATCTGGTAAAAAGTTTCAAAAATACAACAAAAACCCTGTATTTAGACCCCAGAAACTTGAAAATGTTACCATGGCTTTGAAGTTTTTGCAGTCAAATGAAAGAATAAGGATTGTTAACATTGGTAAAATAAATTCATAGATGTCTTTAAATTTTATTAACTCATATATATTTTATATCTTCTGGCTGCATTGTCATTTCTATTTATATCACACAGACACACATAACAAAGACACACACATAACAAACAAACATACATGACACACGCACACGCACGCACACATACACATGCTATTATAAAATAACAGCATCTATAAAAGTTACTAAAATAATTTGTCATCAGAAAAAAAAACCATTACAGACAGTACAGACATTGTGGACCACAACTTGAAACTGATTCTCGGTCTGGTCTGGATGCTGATCAACCACTATTCCATCTCCATTCCTAACTGGGGGGATGATGACGACAACGCCGTCGAAGTCAACTCTCAAACTCACAGCAAAACATCAACAGCTTCTCACACGTCAGCAACTACCAACAACGAAATCAGCCCAAAGCAAAAGTTATTATTATGGATTCAGAATAAAGTTTATGATATTAAAATTTCGAACTTCACCACTGATTGGCACGATGGCAGAGCCATTGGGGCTTTGGTGGATGGAATAGCTCCCGGTAAAAAATTATAGTTATAATTTTCAGTTATATTATAATAATTGTAGTAGTTATCGTTTTGTTTATGCTTAGTTGTGTGATAATAATTTTCATGAATGTGTTTGTGATAATTGTGTTTGAAGTTATGAACAGCAATAATAGTTGTTGTTGTAGTAGTAGTAGTAGTAGTAGTTGTAGTAGTAGTAGTAGTAGTAGTAGTAGTAGTAATAGTAGTAGTAGTAGTAGAAGTAGTTGTAGTAGTAGCCGTAGTAGCAGTAGTAATAGAAGTAATAACATTAATAATAATCATTTTTCTCAATAATCTAATTGCTGAATAATTTTGTAATTGAATCAATGGATTGAATGACTATAATATGTAAAGCCTTTGTCTGTATGTGTGTGCGTGTGTGTGTGCGCGTGTGTGTCTGTATGTTTGTGTGTGTGTGTGCGCGCGTGTGTTTGTGTGTGTATAATTTTAGATTAGATCGAGTAACAGTAGTGAAATAGAAATTCATTAACTCATTAACATTCTCTCTCCATCTCACTCTCTCTCTCTCTCTCTCTCTCTCTCTCTCTCTTCTTTTTCATCTTTTTAATTTCTCTCTCTCTCTCTCTCTCTCTCTCGTTTACTCTAATCGTTTGAAAATAAATTTAATTTTTAGATAAGTTCAACATATTGAACATTATTATCAAATTAACTGAACTAGTTAATACGTGTTTTATCCTCACTACAATTACTATCAGTACTACTGTACTACTACTACTACTACTACTACTACTACTACTACTACTACTACTACTACTACTACTGCTACTGCTACTACAATTATTATTTTGGCATTATCGCCTTCAGTTATTTTAATTAAAATTAAATAAAGATTTTGAATAATTACAGCACACACCCACTCTCTTTCTCTCTCTCTCTCTCTCTCTCTCTCTCTATATATATATATATATATATATAGATAGATATATATATACACACTAATCAATTTATCACGTTGCGAATGATATAATTTAACGCGCAACCAATTGTGTGTGTGTATTTGTGTAGATTTGTGTGTATATGTTTGTATGTATGTATATGTGTGTGCATGCATGCATGTGTGCATGTATGTATGTACTGTACGTATTATTAATTTATCACGGTTTGCTTGACTTCGCATTTCCTAATCTGTGCTAAGCTAATTAAATTTAACATGTCAAATAAAGTCAATTATATTTTCGATGTTGTTTTGTTGTTGTGTTGTTATTATTATTATCGTTATTATTATTATTACTATTATTATTATTATTATATTGTGTTATTATATTATATTCAATCTTTCGCTGATAAATATTATTCGGACTGATTATTTTTGCAATAACCTTATAAACTCCGGCATATCATCGTCGTACACTAAGCATTGAATCAATTTTAAGACTAATTAACTCTGGCCGTACTCTCTCGATCCGAATGACGAGCTTCTCAGATTAATACTCTATTTATTGCATTGTTGTGGCAGGATTATGTCCGGATTGGGAAGATTGGAATTCCGGAGACGCAGTGAAAAACGCGGGAGATGCCATGACAGCAGCCGAAGTGTGGCTCGGAGTTCCTCAGGTTATGATGATGATGAATGAATGGATGTATGGATGGATGGATGAATGAATGAATGAATGAATGAATGAATGAATGAATGAATGAATGAATGAATGAATGAATGAATGAATGAATGAATGAACGAATGAATGAACGAACGAACGAACG
>NW_008705415.1:37972-42972 GCF_000326865.2 Helobdella robusta | reverse complement strand
ACCTGTCGAGACAATGGAGATGGCACTTGCTCGGTTGAGTACATCCCTAAAGTTAGGGGCACGTACAATGTGGAAGTTACATTTGCCGGCCAACATGTTGATGGTGACTGTTATTTCATCGTCATCGTCGTCACTGTTGATGTTTTAATGATTTTGTTCTTCATCATTGCTATCTTCATTGTCAATGTTGTCATACAGTTGAATGCTCTAATCACTACCATTTCTTCCTTATCATACTCATCTTCTTCATCATCACCATCGTCACCATCATCATCATCACCACCACTATCATCGTCTTCGTCGTCATCCTCACCGCTACCGTCGTCACAACTACAACAACGACCACAGAAAGTCCATATCGAGTCGAGATAAAGGACGATGTAGACATCTCAAAAATCAAATTCTTCGACCTGGACAACCTCCAGGTCAAAAAAGGTCAAACTTCGAAGTTCAAGGTCGACACTAAGTCATGCGGTAGGTCGGATCTCAAGGCTGTCATTACTGACATTCATGGTAGGTCTGCTCATTCGTTTACTCATTCATCCATCCATTTGTTAATCCATCCGTCTGTATGTTTATTTATTCAATCATCTTTCCATCCATCAATCAATTAATTTATTTATTCATTCCTTCATTCGTAGGTTCATCACGTGATCTAGCAATAACCTCACTTGCTCCTGGTCTTTTCGAGGTCGTTTTCGCGCCATCTGAAGAGGGCTTGTACTGCATCGATGTATACTACGGAGGTCAAAAGGTCAAATCAAGGTCAGATTTTATTTACCCGGTGAAATTGGTAATGCTGATGATGATAATTATAAAGCTGGACGTGATGATAATGATGTTATAATTTTATAACGAACGAAACTGATGTTGCAAAGCAGCAAAGTGCAGGTGATGCCGGCATTCGACGCCTCTAAAGTCAAGATGTCCCTCACTGGCAACAACATCAACAACAACAACCACGCAACAACAACAACAACAACGATCGCGCCATCAACGACAACATTCGCAACGTTAACAACTACTCTGGATGTTGACGTCAGTGAGGCTGGGGAGGCTGATTTGAACGCTTCTGTTGAGGTCTCTTCTGCTGTGGCTCCTATCATTAGCGTTACGTCCTATTAAATATTCATTAACCTATCCTACTTTTTTAGGATCACCTGGGAGAGGAACTGGCCAATCGCATCACTCCGTTGGGCCAGTCTAAATATAGAATCGAATTTCAGCCAATGAGAGTAGGCCACGTGATCGTCTATGTGACGTACGGTGGAGAACACGTCATCGGGTCACCGTTGAGAATCCCCGTTCTGCCATCTGGTGACGCCAACCTTGTCAAGTTGTTAGGTGATGAGTTGGATAATGGTTTTAATGTCATTTTGACAATAACTTTATATATAATGAATATCATAGGTATCGACAAAATACAGCCTGTAATACCGATTCTAGAAGACTACCGGATACCGATTGATCATTCGAAAGCCGGCCTGGGTCGTACCACTTTCTCACTGAGGGGCGATCGAGTCGGCGATGTTGGCGCAGAAATTTTAGAGAACAATTCTGAAGGTAGGATGTCAAAATATTAATAATGATGTTATAATATATTTATAATAATAATAATAATGTTATAATATATTTATAATAATAATAATAATTATTTAGGGGTTTGCGAGATTTTGTACCAGCTGCCAGAAGAGGATGTATACAGAGGTCGCGTGCAGTTTGGAGGTCAGGAGGTCACGGGGTTATCCTTCGTGCAGGAGGTGGGTTATGATAATGATGATCGTGGTGGTGGTGATGATGATGGCGATGTTCCATTGCGATGCTCGTAACAATTGGTTTACATTTTTTCGGGTTTCAACTTGCATGTTGTCGTTCATTCTTTTATTCATTCATTTATTCATTCATTCATTCAATCATTTATTCATTCATTCATTCAATCATTTATTCATTCATTCATTCATTTATTCATTCATTCATATATTCATTTATTCATTCGTTCATATATTCATTTATTCATTCGTTCATTTATTCATTCATTCATTTATTATTATTTCATACATGCATACATTCTTTTTTTCATTCATTCATTTACTTCCTCGTTCATTCATTCACTTACTTTGTCACTTGAAGGGCTATTCTAGGGACAGATTTAAATCTTGGCAAAAAGAGCGGGTAATTATTTCATTTATTCGTCCATTAAATCGCTCATTCATTCATTCATTTCTTCATTCCTTCATTCATTCATTCATTCATTCATTCATTCATTCCTTGTCTTTCAACCTATGAAGGAGGCAGCTATACAACAACTGATCTCTCTCAACAACAACAACAACATTGATAACATCGACGCAACGACAGCAACTTCAACGACTACAACTACCACGACACGCATCAACAGGCAGCTATCAAACGGCCATCATCATCATCACCATCAGACGAATGGTTATCTTGATGGCACCAACGTCAGTCTGGTGATGTTCGACCGCCTCGTCTTCAACATACCCGTTGGTCCGGTTATTGGGTTTGTACAAGGTTTGTGATGATGATGATGATGATGACGGTGATGATGATGATGATGATGGGGGTGGTGGTGGTGATGGTGATGATGATGGTGGTGATGATGGTGATGGTTATGATTGTGAATATAGTAGTGATGATGATAATGATGGGGATGTTGATGTTGGTGATGATGATGCTGGTGATGGTTATGATGGTCAATATAGTAGTGATGATGATAATGATGTGGATGATGATGATGATGAAGTTTGATAGCCCTATGTTATTTATTGTTGTCAAACTCGAAAAGATGATACTAAATCATATAGCATGCCGGCAATAACAGCAATCACATCAGACCAACATCATCATCATCATCACTGTCATCACCACCATTATCATCATCATCATCATCATCATCGCCAATCCCACTCGAACAATCGACGAACAGCTCGGATTACTACTCCGAATGGGATCACGGAAATCCCCGAAGTTATAAATAACCAGGATGGAACGGTAACAATCAGTTACCTGCCGTACAAAGAAGGCTTATACACCCTGTCTATCGACTACAACGATCAACCACTGCAGGGCTGTTCCCCCCTCGAGTTCAAAGTGGAACGACCTTCGATTATTAATAAGGTCAAGGCCGTCGGTCCGGGTTTGGTTGCCGGTGTTTCCGGCGCGGTTTGTCGGTTCGCTATTTCCATTCCTGGTGATGTGGATTTTGGTGAGTGTTTTGAGGGATTTTGTAGAAATAATTCGCTATGGAATTGTTCATCATTTATTCATCACCAATATCACCATCACCATCATTACCACCATCATCATCGTCATCATCATCAGCAGCATTACTTTCACTCGCACCACCATCATCATTATCACCACGCAAGCTGGACTAGCAGTTTCAATAGATGGTCCATCGAAATGTCCGATCGATGTCGAAGAGGCGAGAGATGGCTTGCTGAACGTCACCTACCTGCCCTCCACAGCCGGTACCTACTCCCTATCCATTTTTTACGGGCATCATCACATCCAGGGTTCGCCTTTCACTGCCCGCATTTTACCTTCGAGTTAGTTGCTGTTGTTGTTGATGTTTTTTATTTGTTCATTGTTTGCTTTTTTTGTTTGTTTGTTGGATTCATACGATCGCTAATTTCAATTCACATATCCATCTTTCAATAGATTGATTGATTGATTCAATGATTGATTGATTGATTGATTCATTCATTCATTCATTCATTCAATAATTTATTAATCTATCTTTCCATCATGAAGGTAGGGATCTGACCCTAGCAGAGATGTACATTGGCTCACGTGACAACAAAGAGCCGGTGGACCTTGACCTCACCTTCAATGTTAAGGATCTTCAAGCGATCACGTGCTCTGTGACGTCAGCCAGCACAGGATTGAAACAAAACGTTCCGTTGAGGATTATGACTGGAGGGAAACTCGGTGAGGGTGGGAGAGCTCGCGTTCTGATTGGCCGATCGGTTTATTGATGGATTAATTAATTGTTGGATGAATGAATGAATGAATGAATGAATGAATGAATGAATGAATAAATGAATGAATGAATGAATGAATGAATGAGTAGACAAATGAATGAACAAATGTACGAATAAACAAACTGACCAACTCACAGGCGCGCTATTCTCGCCGAAAACTGAAGGCGAATACACGTTCGAGTTATTTAGGTCGGGTCGTTCCATATCTAGGCCACCTATTAAGAAGTACATCAAGTGCAACCAGTGCACGTGCACTGACGTCAACAAGGTCAAAGTTCGAGGTCCTGGATTGGTCCGCCCTCGAACTGAAGAGTGGAACTATTTCATTATAGATTATAGGAATGCTGGTTGGTCTGTTTGTTTTTTCTGTCTGTTGGTTCTTTGATCGACTGACTAGATATCATTTGCTGTCATTTTTAATGTTCTTTGTTGTCGTCATCATCATCATCATCCTCATCTTCGTAATCATCATCGTCATCATCATCGTCATCATCATCGTCATCATCATCGTCATCATCATCGTCATCGTCATCATCATCGTCATCATCTTCGTCATCGTCATCATCATAGGAACTGGCGGACTGAACATTAGCATTGACGGGCCGAGCAAGGTACAAATGAACTGCAGCGATGATAACAACAATGATGATTATGACAATGGAATTAATGACGATGACGTCATTAATTACAGTGATGACGTCATTAATTATGCTAATGATAATGGGGAATTTAATGGTGGGAAGTATGGTGTGAGTAAGATTGGGTTCAAGCCTGCGAAAGCTGGTCTGTACGTTTTGAACGTTCTATTTGCACAAGAACATGTCTCAGGTTGGTCGGTTGGTTGGTTGGTTGGTCGGTCGGTTGGTTGGTTGGTTGGTTGGTTGGTTGGTTGGTTGGTCGGTCGGTTGGTTGGTTGGTTGGTTGGTCGGTCGGTCGGTCGGTTGGTTGGATGGTTGGTTGGTTGGTCGGTCGGTTGGTGGTCGGTGGTGGTGGTGG
>NW_008705415.1:33348-37908 GCF_000326865.2 Helobdella robusta | reverse complement strand
AGTTGGATGGTTGGTTGGCTGGATGGTTGGTTGGTTGATATTTTGAATAACTCATTGGTTTTGATTTATTCAATCAACTAATTATTAATTTAATCAATCAACTAATAAACTGTTCATTCGTTTATTCAATCAATTAATTATTCATTTAATTTCTCAATTATTCATTTATATTAAATCAATCAATTATTCATTCAATCATTCATTCATCCATGCAGGCAGTCCTTTCATATTAAAAGTGGCTAGCAATGATAATAATGATGATGATATCTACTGTGGTAATGATGATGATGGCGACAGTGGTGGTGGTGGTGGTGGTGGTGGTGGTGGTGGTGATGGAATTGTGGACCAATCATACTTGGCTATCAGTCAGATCGGAAAAGAGAGTTATCTGAATTTGAACATTCCAGGTAATGATGATGATGATGATGATGATGATGACGACGACGACGTTGTTGTTGATGATGATATTTTTGTTGTTGTTGATGATGATGATGATGATGATGATGACGACGACGATGATGATGATGATAGTTACATTTCTATCATCATCATCGTTGTCGTCATCATCATCGTCTTCATCATCGTCTTCATCATCATCGTCTTCATCATCATCGTCTTCATCATCGTCATCATCACAGGCGTTATAAAAAACGAACTCCGTGTCTTCGTCTGTGGGCCGTCTGGTCATTTGGACTCCTGCTACTTCAAACCGACATCATCATCATCACGTCCACCACAATCGTCATCATCACCGATGGTCGGTGCTAGTAACGATGCCGTTGGTCATTACTCTATCGCTTTCATCCCAAAAGAGGCTGGAATCCATTTGGTTCATGTCAGTAGGAGAGGTCAGCCCGTAACTGGTCAGTTGGGATTCATCCATCATCATTACCATCATCACCACCATCATTACCATCATCATCATCATCATCATTATTACCATCATCATCATCATCATCATTACTATCATCATCATCATCATTATTATTATTGTTATTGTTGTTGTTGTGGTTGTTGTCATCATCACTATCCTCATCATCATCATTATCTTCATCATCATCATCATCATCATCATCATCATTATTATTATTATTATTATTATTATTATTATTATTATTATTATTATTATTACTAATAATAATAATAATATTATTATTATTACTTTGTCCTGGTTATGACATTAAACTGACCCTCACTGCCTTGTGAGCAATGTTGAATCATCAAAGGCTAGGCCCACCGCTTATAACTGTGGTTGCGTAAGGAAGGGCGTCCTGCGTAAAAATTAGCCAAATAAATTACTTATGATGACAGAAGTTTCATCATAGGTAGCCAAACGGCAACCCCCGATCTCGGGGAAAATGTCGTCTAAACGTGTGTTGTTGTTGTTGTATTATTATTATTACTGTTACATCACAGGTTCTCCATTTCGTTTCTTAGTCGGTCCGTTATTTGAGAGCAAGGTGGGAAATATCAAGGTCAGCGGTGAGGGCTTGTTCCGCGGTTGTGTTGGGGTAGCAGGTAGGTTGATTGCTTCATTCATTCTTTCGTTCGTTTATTCATTCATTCCTTCCATCATTCAATCGTTTGTTCATTCTATCATTCATTCGTTCGTTCGTTCGTTCGTTCATTCATTCAACTGTTATAACCGACCCCTTGAACTTCTGGATTCCTGACTTCTGAACAGACTAACTTCAGATGAACTTTATCAGAAAGAAAACAGTGCTGGCGATCACTCGACTGTATTTCTGTGATCAATCACTCGTTTATTCAATTGTTAAAATCGCTAGAATGCAACACAGTAACTTATCGACAGGTAAATCACGGAATGAAACCAATCGTCAATGATTATTAAGCTTTTAAGATGTTTCTTGGCCCTGAATTCTCTGTACTCGCTTCTCGAAAGATTATCGTAACTCACTCGCAGATCGCCTGCAGAATTCTTCGTGATAAACTTTTAATTATTTATTTATTTATTTATTCATCAAATCAAACAAAAGTAAGAAACAGAAATGATACGGAGATCAAAAAAAAAGATAGGAAAATCTTATGATAGACTACCGTTAAACAGAAAATGATACGTTTAAATGTAAATAGATAAATTAAAAAATATTAAAGCTACTGGAAAACTGAAAATTGAATTTTTTTCCTCGGACGTTATTTGATTGAAGTTCGCACAGAAAGCTTCTCAGCGATAGGAGGATTCTTCTACTCGAAACTTCTTCTGACCTCTTCTTAATTCTCGTTCTTCTTCTTCTTCGTTGTTCGTTTTCTGGGACCTCTTCTCTTTATAGAGCTGCCGATGGACACCCTTGTAAATAATTTACAAGCGGTTCATTCTTCAGTGCATGCTTAACAATTTCTAACTATTAGTTTTTTTTTATTTCTCGATCTCACGTCTGTAACAACGCATTGATTTTCTCATTCATTTTTTGTTCTTGTTTTCAATTCTTCATTTCTTCATTCACTCATCCAGTCTTTTTTTTATTAATTGGTTTATTCATTCACTCATCCATTTATTTATCCATTCATTCATTAATCCACTCACTCACTCATGCATGCATGGATGCATTCATGCAGGCACATTCACAGTGGATACGAAAGATGCGGGCGATGGCAACCTATCCATCACAATGGAGGGCCCCATGAAACCCGATGTCAGCTTCAAAGACAATCACGATGGCACATGTGACGTCACTTATACGTGCAATGTTCAAGGTCGTATTATTGATTGGTTGGTCGGTTGGCTGGCTGGTTGGTTGGTTGGTTCATTCATTCATTTATTCATTCATTCATTCATTCATTTATTCATTCATCCATTCATTCATTCATTCATTCGTTCATTCATTCATTCACTCATTCCTCAATCCATCAACCAACCACTGTCACGCAGGTACCTACTTACTCTCGGTACGTTTTAACGGCCAGCACATTACTGGCTCGCCATATTCGATACTGATTGATGGACGTGGTGATGGTGATGGTGGTGGTGGGGGAACGATGGATCGAATGGAAAAGAAAAAGAAGAGATATATGGTCTGTCTGTCTGTCGTTTTAATCGTCACTACAATCAACATCATCATCGTTAGTACCAAAACTATCATTATAATTGTCAGCCAAACGAGCCGATAGCGTACGAGGTCACGGCATCCCAGGTCAAAGGTCAACCTCTGGTCAAGGTCGTTTCTCCGAGAGGTGATGTCATATTGCCGATCGTCCAATCACTGGATGATGGTTATTATTATTATTGTTGTTGTTTTTATTATTGTTGTTGTTTCATATGTACGCGTGTTTTTATGACGACGACAACAACAACAACAACAACAACAACAACAACAGATAATTACGTCGTTCGCTTCTTACCGCACCACCCCGGTCTTCACAGGGTCGAAGTGACGCAGATGGGCAGACCCCTCTCTAACTCCCCCTTCAAACTCTTTGTCGGCGATTTGACCTCTAACCCGGAAAAGGTTATTTGCTCGGGTCAAGGTTTGACCTCTGGACATACTGGTCAGTATTTTGGTGTTGTTCTCAGTATTGCTACTAACTTAAATTTAGTTACTATTGTTATATCAATAGAAATAACAAAAAATAATAAGAAGAATAACGACGACAACCTTTTATACTAACCACAACAACAACAACAACAACAATAATCATAATAAAAATAAAACCTCCACCAATAGGCGAGCACCTAAAGTTTCAAGTGCACACAGAAGAGGCGGGGTGTGGTTCGCTAGAGGTCGCCATCGACGGACCTTCAAAAGTCAACATTCGTTGCCTCGACCTTCAAGTTCGACCTCTGACCTTTGTCTACGTGCCTCACTGCCCTGGCGTTTACAAAGTTATTCATTTGTGTATCTCTCTCTCTCTCTCTCTCTCTCACTTTCTCTCTCTCTCTCTCTCTTTCTTTCTCTCTCTCTTATTATTATTATTAGTTTGATTTATATTTATTAGGTGAGCGTTCTGTTTGACGGCAAGTCAGTGACTAAAAGTCCCTACAGAGTGAAAGTTAAAGGTTTATTATTATCATTATTATTATTATTATTATTATTATTATTATTATTATTATTATTATATTATCATCATCATATCAATTATAATATTATCATCATTATTATTATATATATATATATATATATATATATATATATATATATTATGATCATTTATATAGCGCCTATTAAAAACATTCTCATAGGCGCTTTACAACTATGGCAATTTTCTACAAGGAAAAAAGATATGTCTTCAATTGACTCTTGAACTGGGGAAGAGTCAGACCAGACCGGCGCAAAAAATATGGAAGTTCATTCCAATGCCTTGGTCCATAAACTGCAAAACTACGTGATGCAATTTTTAATTTAGTAACCGGGACCACTAACAAGTTTCCCCGATCTGATCGTAGGCCAGTTTTTAAAGAAATCGATGATCTGTCAATCAACATTTCGGACAGATATTGCGGAGCCAATCCGTTTAAGCATCTATAAACCAAAACACAGACTTTAAAAACAATTCTTTTGCTGACCGGCAACCAATGCAATTCCGACAGAAGTGGGCTAATGT
>NW_008705415.1:0-33050 GCF_000326865.2 Helobdella robusta | reverse complement strand
AGTGCACCCAAACAATCCAACATTCTTTCAATCAGAAAATCAAACTCCCCAGTCGCCGCACTTGCAATTATCTGAACATCATCTGCATAAGCAAAACCCTTTAAAGAAAATTCATCAATGAGATACATAATATCGGCTGTATATAATGTAAAAAGAAGCGGGCCTAAAACAGACCCCTGGGGAACCCAAGACAAAACATCAACTGTATTTGACCAAGAATTATTATAATAAACCTGCTGGGTACGTTTGCACAAATAAGATTTGAAAAATTCCAAAGCTAAGTCACAGACACCGTAACTTAAACATAATCGACGTAACAGTGTATCATGATTCACACAGTCAAATGCGGCACTCATATCAAGTAGAGTCAGAAGAGAGACCTGATTGCGATCAGAAGCCTCAAAAAGTTCCGACAATACCTGTAACAAGGCCGTCTCCGTTGAATGAAAGCGTCTGAAACCAGATTGATTATTCGGAAAAAAGTTATTATCATTTAAATACTTTAGAAATTGTTTATGAACAATTCTTTCTAAAATCTTCGAAATAAAAGTTAAATTCGAGACAGGTCGAAAACTTTTAAGTTCATTCATGTCTAAAGACGCATGCTTCTGAAGAGGAATAATAATTGCATGCCCATAAACAGCTGGAAATGTGCCTGTTGACAGACACAAATTAATTAATTCCGTAAAATATGGCAAAAAATAATCTATATATTGTTTAAAAATATTAGCAGGCATACAATCAATCATACAGGAGGTTGACGGAGAACTAATTACAAAGGTTCTAACTTCAGACTGCGATACCCGCGAAAATTCACAAAATTTTATGTCAACATTAGACCTACACTTTATAGTAGGCTCTCCAGCTACAGATATATTGTGTTTTATCCCTTCAATTTTTTTAATGAAAAATTCAACAAAATCGTTAGCTGTATGGGTCATAGTACAATCATTTGATGACTCTTTACATAAAATTTTATTTAAGATTCTCCATAACATTTTAGGATCATTAGCATTTTCATCAACCAATTTTTTCCAATAATTTTCTTTTTTCTCCCTGAAATATTTGTTTTTTAACCTTAATGATTCAACCCACAATTTTTTGACCCCCATTCTATAATGTAATCTATATTTTCTTTCTGCCCTTCGATAATCACGCCCTATCTTACGACACTCCCGATCATACCAAGGTACCATATATATATATATTTATTTATTTATATATATATTTATATATATATATATTTATATATATATACATATTTATATATATATATATATATTTATCATTGTATGTTTTTATGGTGAAAAATAAAAGATGTTCCCATTATTATTATCATCATCATCATCATTATTATTATTATTATTGTTGTTGTTGTTGTTGTTGTTATTATTATTATTGTGGTTGTGGCTGTTGTTTTGAGTAATAATCATCATGATACATAATGAGGGTCATCGTAAACGACGAGATTAACATCGTCATCATCATCATTATCATCATCATTATCATCATAATCATCATCATCACTACCAACGACAACGACATCATTACCAGGACCGGGTCAACCGCTGCCCTGGAATGAGCTGTCGAAGTGTGAAGTCCTCATCCCAGCCACTGATGGTTAAAGATGATGATGCTTATGCTATTGGTGATGATTTCCATGATGAGGAGGGCTTTTACTTCTTCTTCTTCTTCTTAAGCATGCAAATCAGCTGTATGAATTTTAAATTTTAAAAAACAGCTTTTATTATTATTGTTGTTGTTGTTATTGTTTTCGAGTTGTTATTGTTGTTATTGTTGTTATTATTTATGATGTTATGATACGAAGTTATTGCTCAGCTGTCTCTCACTCTCTATTTCTTTCACTCAATCTGTCTATCTTTTCAAAACTTTTTCTAGACATTTCACTCTACTTTTACTTATTTTTTTTCTTTTTTTCTCTTTCTCTCTCTCTCTCTTCCTCTCTCTTTCTCTCTCTCTCTCTCTCTCTCTCTCTCTTTCTTACTCTCTCTCTCTCTCCTCTCTCTGTCGATTATTTTGAGGTTCATTCCTAATACATTCTATGCAAATGAATTTTCTTTTAATTTACGAGCAGGTTTTTAAAACTTTTTTTGGCGCGTTATTTTTTGGCGGGAAATATGATTTTAAATGTCTTTTTATTCTTCCTTTCTTCATTTATCCATTTTTTAATTAATTTTTTATTCATTTGTTTGTTTCTTCGATTTTAACATTGTTAAAATTGAACCAAAATATAATGGTGCTCATTCACAACGTGTGTAGTTAATAATTATAACAAAGATAATACATAATAATAACAATAATAATAGTTTTTTTTAATAATAATTAATATTAATTTACGATAATACATCACATTAGTATTGTTTTTACAAAATTACTCCATCAAATGTATCTTGAAAAGCTCACGAACGAATTTGTTTTCTCCATGTTTCTCCATATTTATTGATTTGGCCGGCATGTTATTGTTATTGTTATTTTTATTGTTACTATTGTTATTGTAATATTAATTATATTTATTATTATTATTATTATATAATTATTTCCGGAGCAATGATTGCACATATCGGTATTTCTGAATAGACTTATATAGATATTAGTTGATTTTTATACTCATGTATAAAAAAATATATATATATACATACGAGAAATTATTATTATTATTGTTGTTGTTGTTGTTATTGCTGTTATGATTAAAAATCTTTTCTTTAGGTCACCATATGATGCTGATATTATTAAAAATGCTTTTTGCAAAGTCCTGCTATTATTATTAATAATGATAATATTATTATTATTACTATTATTGTTATTGTTGTTATTATTGCTTTGAACATTATTTTAATTTATTTTTTATCATTTTTCATTCATTTATTTTTTTTGTTAGGGAATACTTAAGTTTTATGTAAGTTTTTCGTTTCTCTCTCTCTCTCTCTCTCTCTCTCTCTCTCTCTCTCTTTTTCTCTCTCTCTCTCTGTCTCATAAATACATACGTACAAATACTTCCACATGTTTGCACATATTTTGATTAAGATTTGATTTTTCAACATTATATTCGTTAGTATAGATATTATTAACGAACTTGTATATCATTGTTATCATTATTTACTATTTGTTTTATTTATCAACTTTATTATCATAATTTTTATGCAATTCGTATGTTTTTACTAATATGTTTTAACATTTTCTTATGTGTTTTGGTCGGTTTTTTTCATAATACGTCTGTCAGCTTGTTTTTAAAAATATAATTTATCTTAAGCAATTATTTTTACCGTTGTGTGTTGTAACATTTCTTCTGATAAACGTGAAAATGCTGCGCATCAAAAATTACTTTAATAGTTTTTTACTGAACGCTTAACATCGAGCTAATTTTAAAAAATAAATCTGCGGAACTTTAAATAAAAATCGGAACGTGAATTCCGAAATATTACGTATTTATTTACATTTTTTTTTTAATTTCTCAAGGTACAATCAATTAAAATAATTACAATTTAATACAGAATGGCGGGATATTTTATAGTTTTAATGATTAATTTGATAATTTTTCCATTCGAATTTGTGAAATCAGCTGCTGATTATCAAACAAGTCAAACAACCATTAATCCTTTAAGTTAGTTTTTTTTTCTTTGACTTTTTTACGCATTATATATATTTCATCAACTTTTAAATTGGACAAACTTCAGACTTGTGTGGGGTTTACACATCCTGCAATGAATGCCTTGGAAAAACCATCAGCAACATCACAAAGGTTATTTATATTTATTTTTATTTTCATTTTTTTTTTAATTTTCTAATCAGTTTTTGAGAATTAAAATTTGAAAACCAATTTTTACATTTTGTTAAATCTTCTTCCGAATGTTCAATGATAATTTTACATCAAACAATACTGTTTTTATTAAAAGATTAAAAGTTAATTTGGAAATCACGACAAAAAAAAATGTATAAAATTTATACTTATACTATAAATCAAAAACAATATTTTGCTTTATACATTTTCAACAAAATTTCAAATCCAGTGTTATTGGTGCACAGGGAATGAGAGCAGTGGAGTTTGCCTGTCGTATCCATCCAGCGATTCGTGTCCATTTGGTAAATCAAGATGGCAGGCCTGCTTCAGTAAGATTATTATCACTTTTATTCATAATTATTATAATTTATTATTATTATATAATTAGTAATAATTATAATCAGTTTCTTATGACATTATGATTTTGTGTCTGGCCATACTTGCTGTCCTCATCGTTCTCTTCCTCCTTATCACTCTCTACTGCTCCTGTAAGAAATGCTTCAGAAAGAGGGCCCAGAGGAGGTGATATGCATAAATTATGTTAATTTTAGTGTATGTGATATACATTAGCTTTCTTGCGTATATTATGCTAATTTTAGTTGATAGTTGTTTGATAATAATAGTAGTTAGTCGGTGTTGGTTTTGTTTGAAATAAGTTGAGTGCTTTTATATGGAAGAACGTTATTATTGCTTTCTTTATTATGGTTGTTATAATAATAATAATTATTATTATTATCATCATAATTTTAAATAATTTTTAAAGAGAGGATGTTGAAAACAGAAGGCATACCTTGGAAAACGAAGAGAGAAGAACGAGAAATGAACAGAGGTTTATTATTATTATTCTTGTTATTATATTAATTGTAGTTGTAGTACTAGTAGTAGTAGTTGTGTAGTAGTAGTAGTAGTAGTAGTAGTAGTAGTAGTAAGAGTAGTAGAAGCTGTGGTAGCAGCAGTTGTAGTATGAATTGTAGTGAAAATAGTAGCGAAGTTAATGCTTGTAGTAATAGTAGTAGTAATAGTAGCGTTAATTTTGAACAATTATTTATTTTACAGTGTCTCATTCATTCATTCATCCATTCATTCATTCATTCATTCACTCATCCATTTTTCCAACAGGGCCATTGAGAGAAGGGTGAAGTATGATGAGATACGCCAAAAATATGGTTAATATTTTCTACTTTTCATGTTATAATTAATTAAATTATAATTAATTAATATTATTATTACTATAATTAGTCATCTTTTCGATGGCACTGATGATAGTTTTCCAGTTAATTATATTTGTCTTGGCTTGTAGTTTTAGTTGTTCACCGGTCCATTAGTATTATTTCTATTATAAAAATGGTTTTGACATTGATAATTATTAATAATTATCACCATAATTATCAATATTATTATATCTATAATTTTCTTCTCTCTCTCTCTCTCTCTCTCTCTCTTTTTCTTTACCTCTATCTCTCTCTATCTCTCTATCTTCAGGCTTGTCAACCTCATCGGCTGGACATTATAGTAGATTCGAGAATGAGCCAGCTGGCGGGAATACTAGCACCGCTTAATAAAGAAGAAGAAGAAGAAATTATAATTATTATTACAAATTATTTAATTATTGTTATTATTGTTATAATTATTATTGTTGTTGTTATTATTTTTATAATTCTACCAACATGTCCGTCGCTATGCAGTTTCTACTCTACTTGCCTTCGTAAATTATTGCTAATAAATTAATAATTATTGTTATTTATATTATTACGATTATTCATTATTATTATTATTATTATTACTATTTTCTTGATGATGGAGTAAATTTGTTATTATTTTAAATGCTGATGATGCTTGAAGAATGGAATTTTTTTTAAAAAATAGTGTGTGTGTGGGTGGGTGGGTGTCTGTTTGTGTGTATGTGTTTGTGTGTGTGTCTGTCTATATCTATTTTATTTTACCAACCTTTTGTTATTTTTTCTATGTATTTACATTGAAAAAACATTTCTATGGTACAATTTTTCTGGTTAGCTGATTGAATGATTTGTTGAATGATAGGTTGTATGTTTGATTTGATTGGTTGATTGATTGATTGATTGATTGATTGATTGATCGATTGATCGATTGATCGATTGATTGATTGAAAAGCTGAGTAATATCAAATATCGCTGTATATATCTTAGACATTATTTTCAGATTTCTTTTTTTATTTGCACCGACATTCATTTTAATGTGAACAACTTTCTATTTGATACCGAACTTTATATTTTTATCCTTGTATGTATGTATGTGTATGTATGTATGTGTATGTATGTATGTGTATGTATGTGTATGTATGTACGTGTATGTATGTATATGTTTGCATGTAGGCGTGCGTGCGTGTGATTTTTACTGATAGTATAATAATACCACATGCTTTTTTTAACAAATAAATCGGCTTATTTAAAGCATCCAGTTTATAATTGATTTTGAAAAATTGAACGCTTCTCTTGGCAGTTACTTTCTCTTACACTTCTCTCTCTTTCTCTTTTTCTCTTTTCTTTCTTCCTATTCTTTCTTTTTTCTAAATGAATTTATCTCCCTTCCTCTCTGTCTCTCTCTCTCCTCTCTCTTTCTCTCATTTTTGCCTCTTGTAAATTTGGCATTGATTGCTCGTCTTATCAAAATTCATCAGCACCGCCGCACAGATGATGACGATGACGATGGCTTACTTACTTGATGTGCATTTCAATATTTGTTTTCATCTCTTAACGCAAAGCAAGTTTACCTAGGAGGCAAGAATTTTTAAAATAATTAAAAAAAAATGACTTCGGATCACGTCGAGAAAATAATTACGCAAAGTTAGTTATCATTCATTCATTTATTCGTTTGTTTGTTCAATCATTCACTGATTCATCCATTTGTTCATTTATTTGTTCATTAACTCGTTTATCAGCCACCCATTCATTCATTCGTTCATTCTTATATTCGTTCGTTAAACTGAAATACTGGGAAATTGAAATATTTGCCACCCAGATTACTGTAGGAGCTTCTCAACGTGCAGAGATTGTCTCGGTAAAACTGTCTCCGACCAGTATAGGGTAGTAACTAAATTTACAATTTTTCGACACAACAAAAATACACCAACAACACACCAATTCATACCAAAAACACGCCAACAACACATCAACAACACACCAATGGCGTAACATCACATCAAAAACACACAAAAACAACCCTAACCACAAACACACCATTCCCCACCACAAACACACCAAATCACATCACAAACACACCAAATCACACCACAAATACATAAAATCACACCACAAACACACTAAATCACACCACAACCAACAACGACGCAGTGCTTCTGGTGCAAAACAAACAACAGTGATGGAGGCTGGTGTCTGACGCACGGCGTTGAGGGCTGCCACTTTGGAAACTCAAGATGGTCGTATTGTTGGGGTAGGATTTATACGATTTTTTTAATCATATTACAAATTTATACCATTAAATTTATCAATTATGACCGTAAAATGAGGAAAATGTGTTAGTGTAGTGTGTAATTTTTAGCTATTTCAATGGGAAAGATGACAAAACTTGAAAAACAAACTCAGAACAGAAAAATATCTCGATGAAATTTCATCTTCATCAACTATACAAGCAAAACCCACACAAACAAAGCTAGCTTTAAATAACATTGTTCACCATTTCAGTCAGTTTTTTGTTATAACTTTTAAAAAAATATTAACCGTCCAGTAAACCAGGACGTTTTAACGCTGGTGATGTCCCTTCTGCTGACAACCATCTGCCTTAGTCTCATCATTTTCGTCTGCTGCATGTGTAGGACATGCTGCAAGAAAATTAAGAAGAATGAGTTTAGTTTAGATGATTTGCACGGTTCTTTATTACTTTTGATTAATTTGTCGATTAATTCACCAAAATGACTGGTTATTTTATCTATAAATAGTTTGGTTTCGATTTATGAATGTGTCAATTTTTCCAAACAGTGCAGCTAATGTGGAGAAGAGTGGAACGCAGCAGTCGGAAAATGCCAGGAAAATGTCAAAACTTAGTTTAAAATCCAAAGATGACACGTAAGCCGTTCAACCAAGCTTTTTCATTCCAAAAATGTATCTTCCAATTCAAATTAGTCAATCAACCAGTCAATTAATCGAACAATTCATTCATAAATGGCATTTTCATCATTCCATTCATAAAAAAATTTCCTCGAAAACAAAAAATTTTTCAGAAAAAAGTTAGAAAAGAAAGCAGATGAACTCGAAGAAACAAAGTAATACACACACACACACACACACACACACACACACTTAAATATATATATTTAAGTTTTCAAATGCAAGTATAATACCAAGAATGACAAGATAATTTGCAAGCGATCAATTGCGCCCGTAACGATTTTAACGTTGAACATATGCAAATAGGTATTTCTAACATTTTCATCTTTTTTTTAACATACATATAACACAACAGTACATACATAAATATGTTTCTATCTCTCTCTCTCTCTCTCTCTCTCTCTATATATATATATATATATATATATATATATATATATATACTACCCTTACATGTATGAATGTAATCATATCAACCCGTATTAAAGATAAATGAACTTAAATAATACTGATATTTTACACTTCTAGGTGAAGAAAACAAAAGGATGAACAAAAAATGTAGAAGGAAATCTCTCTCTCTCTCTCTCTCCCTCTCTCCTCCTTTAAAAATAACTCTCTCCACCTATTCACAAATTTATTAATACCAGCACATACATACATGCATACATACATACATAGGAACAAATGCCATTAGTAAACACATGCACAGCGACAACAATGTAAAAATTGATATATATGTGTAGGAAAACAATTGATATGAATGAAAATGACATTATTATTGTATCTCGTATATCATGTAGATACACATATCATCGAATTAATTACATTATCTATCTATATATATATATATATATATATATATATATATATATATATATATATATAATGATTGTGAATTCTTCTATTTGTTATAAAAAAAGTGACTTTATAATGGACAAATAAACTCTACTTAAACGAAATTTCAATTTTTAAGCAATCTTTTGTTGCAATCCCGTCTGCTATTTGGCAAATCGATGGATATTGTTACGTTATCACTCTAATTTATAAGATAATTTATTCTAATTTGAATTTATCAGATTGATTGGCGTTGGCACTCTAATTTATAAGCACATATCACTTAGTGATAACAGTGCTATAGCGTAATTGAAACGATAAAGTTTATTATCATCAAGTAAAATTCAAGAGGAAGTTTCTTCTGTCCTTCCTTATGCTTCTTCGTACGAACTTGCAAACTTTTCAGGGGAGGTGCTCAAATTCGAACTCCTTCACGAGGCCACAGTCAAAGCTAGGATTACTGTTGATGATGAAGATGGTGATGAAGATGGTGATGAAGATGATGATGAAGATGATGATGAAGATGACGATGGTAATGACGATGAAGATGATGATGATAATAAAGATGACGATGAAGATGATGATGAAGATGGAGATGACGAAACGTACAAAGTTGACGGTGATAAGAATGAAAAAGACGAAAACCATGATTCGAAACTCATGAGACATTTAGGAGATGAAACAGTTGACACTTGAAATATTATTGATGACAAATATGCGTTACGTGACCTGCATTGATGATCAGCAAAATGGGTGGAACGAAACACTCACTCCTACATCACATTTAACAAACAAACAAACAAACAAACAAACAGGCAAACAAACAAAGCGAACGAACAAACAAACCATCATCATCTTCCAGTTAGAAAACATCCGAATAGCTTCAACGGGCAGGGTACCATGAAGACAAAAAAAATAATTATATACATAAAGATATCATCTTCACTATCAAAAATTAATGTCACACACACACAAACACGCATATATATATATATATATAAATTTATAAAAAATGCGTATATATATATATATATATATATATACATACATAATAAATATTCATTAGCTGATATGTTAATTTAATCAGTGCTTAGTTAATTCAGCACTCATTAATTAAATTACGAATTAGGCAAACGCAATAATAATAATAATAAATAATAAATATTAATATTATTTTAAATTATTTATTTAGAAAGCTACAAACGAGTTTCTCGTTAAGAAAAGAAAAGTATTAAATAAAATTAAATGTTTCACATTATTGTATTTCTATTATGATCAACAACATCATCATCATCGTCGTTATCACTATCAATGAGTATAAGATCATCATCATAACCGTTATTGTTATTATCATTATCATCATCATCGTCATCGTACTCATCATCATCACCATCATCATCGTCGTCGTACTAGCGATCATCATCATCATCATCATCATTATCATCATTATTATCGTGATAGTAATGATCCTCATCGTTATCAATAAGTTATTATAAATACTAATAATTTCAAGAAAAATAATTAACACGAATCAATATTAACTTACAACAATATGACACTTTCTAATTTTATCCATTCGTTCGTTCGTTCATTCATTCATTCTATCATTCTATCATTCATTCATTCTATCATTCATTCATTTACCGATCCATCTATCTATCTAACCATTTATTCATTCATCTATTATTCATTCATCAGTATATCCATATATATCCATCCGTCCATCTTAATATTCTTTCTTACATTCTTTTCACAAGTTTTCATCCATTTTAATATTCACTCAATCAACCAATAAATCAATCAATCAATCAGTCAATCAATCAGTCAGTTAATCAATCAACCAATCAATCAATCAATCACTCAAATTCTCATTCAATCAGAGGAAAGGATTGTTTGGATTGCTTGCTCCGACTATACCATTACTCTGTGGAAAATAAAAATTATAAATACCTAAATTATATTATAATATATTATTATATTATATAATAATAATAATAAAGAAAATAATAATAATAATAATTGCATTCAGCCTATTTGAGTCACAACGAACAAGAGAAACATAAATGGATAAATTAATGCAGAACTTGAAACAACTTAATCTGCATGAAATAAACAGACAAACGAACGAACGAACAAACATAAAAACAAACAAACAAACAAGCAAACAAACTAATAAGCAAAATTACAAACATACGCGCATCATCCATACAACTCTCCAAGCAGCAACAACCCATAAATACAGACAAAAATCAACTCCACACAAGAAAAAAACCCACCCAACCTGACTTTTAACCCCGAAACCAGCGCCACCACCGCCAATACCCGTCCCCACACCAGCACCCCCTCCAGAAATACCGCCACCAGTACCACTTAACATACCTCCAGAAATACCAGTACCAGCACTCATAAAGGGGTTGTGTGTAGGGGGCGAAGACCAGGCGGTCATGTTGCTGTGTTGTTGAGGTAAAATTGTAGTTGACTGCCCCATGCCCCAGGCCGGGATTTGGGCCCCCCCGTTAGCGACTACTCCCATATAGGAGTTGGGTTGTGGGAATGGGATGTTGGTGGGTTGCTGCTGCTGCTGAGGAAGAGCAAGTGAGAATAATGATGGAGTTGCTTGTTGCTGGAGTGAATATAAACCTGGTTTGGATAGAATGTTTGTTGACATGTTTTACATCAATTTTTTATTCATTCATTTGTTCAATCATCAGTTCATTCATGTTTGTTGACATGTTTTACATCAATTTTTTATTCATTCATTTGTTTAATCATCAGTTCATTCATTTGTTCATTTGTTCATTCATTTACCTATTCCGAAACGAAATGATATGATATCTAAACGAAATCAACTACCTACTTTAATTCCATACTTTTAACGTTTAGCAAACTGATTTTAAAACTGACAACTATGAAGAAACACATGGTAACATTAACAGAAATAACACCAGCAAATTCTTAACAACACAAACGACAACATCAACAACAACAACAACAACAAAACCAAAACCAACAACATCAGCAACAACAACAACAACAAACCAGGGCTAGCCGTAGTATGATAATAGAGTGAAACGTTATTAGGTGCGACAGAACCGCCAACGAAAGCGCCAGTACCAAAAGGATTGGGTTGCATGTTTGCAGGCATTGGTTTGTTGAGATTAGAAAGATGTTGTTGTTGTTGTTGAAGTTGTTGTTGTTGAAGTTGTTGCTGCTGGCTAAATGGATTGGCTATAGCTGCCCCGCCACCTGTTTCGTTATTGTCCACATTTCATCATACTCTTATCTCAACTTGAATTAATAAATTTTTATAAAAATAATAACACCAGACACTTTAAGAACGAAACCAAACGAAATCAAAGAGCCCAGAAACGTACCCATTCCAAATCCTAAGCTATTATAAGATGGAGGGAGGATGGAAAAGTTTGATGCAGATGACGACAATGATGGGTTGATCATCGGCATCATCGACGATGATGCCGATGATAATACTATTGACGACGAAGGATGCTGATGATGATGATGAGTGGCATGGTGAGGATGATGATGATGATGACTCATCCATTCAGACTTTTGAGTTCCATTCCAGTCTATGGATGCAATCCCAGACGCCAAGGAGTCCCCGTCCAAACCAGCCAGTGCAGAATATTTATCAGATGTAGATGGAAAGAAAGATGCAGTTGCCGTAGCCACTGCAGATGTTGTAGTTGATAATGTTGGCTGTTGTTGTTGTTGTTGTTGCTGTTGTTGCTTGTTACTGGGTTGCAGTATGTTTGATGATAAGTTGAACATGTGCTGTTGCTGCTGAGACCATTGGCTAGTTTGGTTGAAAGAGGCTGCATAATGTCAAGAATTTAATAATTCAATCAATCAATCATTCTTTGTTCAGCATCCAAAGACCCAGTTCCCCTGAGGTAGGACGTGAGAATTTAACAATTAACTAAAAAAATTTATCTCCTGGGAATAAAATTTAAAAAGAAAATTAAGAAAAAAAACCAAATATTACATAAAATGAAAAATGTGAGAACTAACTTACATTGGTTTAATTTCGGTGCAGACTCAAATGCAGCAAAATCAGCAAAACCTGATTACCAGAAATAATAAATAATTACATAACTAACAAAAATGAATAATTAATTAATTAATTAAACCTTCACTATTTGGAAAATTGAACTGCTGTTGTTGAGAAGTCGTGGCTCCAATAACAGCCTGACCGAATGGATCTGAAATGAAATCTCCAAAAATATCGGTGGGCTGTTTCATCTGCTGTTGCTGTTTTTGCTGTTGTTGTTTTTGTTGCTGTTGTTGTTGCTGTGATGTTGCTAGTGTTTTGTTGGCTACTGGTGATGTTGTAGGTAGTGATGGGTTGACTGGCTCAGAGCTAGGCCTGTTGGTTGCAGTGCTATGCTGCTGCTGGTTCTGACTCGATATCACCTTTTCAAGTTAGAGAAAATTATTTATTTTCAATTTATTTATTAAAGTTATTTGTAAAATATCTTTTATTTACATAATCTTTTCGTTTCAATAACTGAAAAATTAAAAAAATAATATAGAAAAAAATTCTTCAAAAACAAACAAACAGACAGGATTATAGTTAGAAACATGAGGTAAGCCAGCCACTAAAGATGAAAGTGGTTTTGCATTGTGTGATGTCTGCTGTTGTCTCCCCACCGTATTCATCCTTCGACACTCTTCGAACAGGGAATCAGTAGGATGAACATACCATCTCTTCTTCTCATACCTCTGGCACATCAGATCTTTCATTCTTCCTTCGTCTTTTGTGTCGACATCCATGGGAATTCGACCATCATATAAGCCTAACCAAACTTTTCTGCAAAACTTTAGTTTAGTGGAGTAGGTTTTTTTCAAGAAAACTTAAAAGCCAGCGATGAAAAAAATGATATTGACATATTATTTTTAAGTGTTATTTTATAATATTGTTCGATAATAAGAGCCATTTGAATTGAAAAAGTTTAAATTAGTAAATATGATTATAAGCAAAATTTTAAAAAACATTATTCCATATTACCTCATTTCCTCTTGATTTGATAAACTCCATCTCATCATTTGAGAAACTAGCCATAGATATGGATTTAACACGGTGGGGAGGGTTCAAGCCACGTCTGAATATAATGCAAAATGATTATTAGTTATTTTAAATAATTCCAGATAATGATTTTGAACTTTAATTTATATTTTTCATACCAAACTCCAACAGTGCATAAAAAGCTACCTCTCTAACTACAAATATTAACTTCTTTTTTGAGCACAATGATTTAAGATTAAATTTATTTTAAATTTAAATGGCCTAAAAACGAAGCGCTAATCAACAAATCAAAGTAATTTTTCAAGTTTAAATTTAATTAAAAATTAAACAAATTTAATTTAATTAATTAAATTAGAAAAAAAACTGACAGCAGTCCACTACAGGCTGTACACACAAACGAGCCAATCATCATGTTAACATACGTTGGACCCCTCTGATTACAATCGAAACAATGTTTGTTGTGGAGTAGCGCCACGATTTCTCTCAATGTCTTCAAATTATTCTCCTCCTCCTGCTTTTTGCGGACATTAGAAGCCATCTTTAATGTTTTTTCTGCTAGTTAAGACTGGATGAATGTTCAAAAAACTCCTAGAGAATGTTTATTTTTATGGGAGGCGTTATATTTTTTTTATGTATTCAGTTTTTATAGCAGGCTCTCTCCTTGTATAAATGCGTTTCGAAAAAACATAGTTTCAAAGTATATTATAATATCTATCAAATTTATGTGTGCGTATGCATGTATATAAGAAAACCTTGAAAGAGAAAGCTGAGATACACACTATATAAAGTATTGTGTACTCTAATTATATGGATAGAAATGAATAAATAAAGGGATCAAAGAGGATCATTGGTGTATTCTTCATATATATATATATATATATATATTTGTGTGTATATATATATAATGCATGTGCAAGTAGAACCTCAATAATCACATCAATCGACAAGTTATTTTCAATTTCATATAAACCTCACAAAGACTTGGTCTTGCTGTCACTATCAGACATCGCTCCAACTTTTTATTTTATCCTATTTTTCTTTAAAAAAAATTAAATTCGCGACAGATCATTCGTGAGAACGAGCCACCAAATGGAAAAAAGACAAACTCTAATTTTTTTTAAATGAACCAACTAAACGTAACATTAATAAGTACTTCGGACAAGTCACAATTTTTATTAACGATCGATTAATCAAATCAATGTTTCTATAAAATAAAATCTATTATACATAAGCTTGCTGCCGATGAAGAAAGGCTTATCAAACAGGTATTAAAACAATCAGGTTTCTGAATAAAGCTAATCAAAATTTTTAATTTCTGAAACTTCACTTCGTACAATTTCCCAATTTAAATGTTTTAATGTTAACATTATAACGAGAATCTATAGAAAGCGACACATTTACTAGGTTGATTTAAAAAAACAGGATACAAAATTAAAAAGATTTTTCTAAAATGAAAAAATCTGAAAAGTGCAACTGTCATATACACACATATGCATTATTATAAACATGTATGTTTTAAACTCTGCCAATACCCAGAAATAACATTACTAATTAAATTCAAGTTGAAAACTATTTATATAACTTCAATGTCAAAATGTTAACAGGCTTATTATTTTTTAGCAGCTTTCTTTGGTTTGGCAGCAGGTTTCGCTGCCTTCTTTGCTTTGGCTGGGCTGGCAGCTGCTTTAGCTTTTGGTTTAGCTGGAGATTTTTTGACTTCCTTCTTTGCTGGCTTGGCAGCAGGAGGCTTGCTGGCAGCTTTTGGTTTTGCAGCCGGTTTAGTTTTTTTAACTGGAGAGGCTTTGGGCTTTTTCTTAGTTTCAGCAGCTTTGACTTTCTTAGGAGACTTCCTGGGAGCAGCCTCAACTTTTTTAGCCGGAGATTTGACAGCTTTTGTCGTTGCTGCCCTCTTTGCTAAAACTTTTTTAGGTTTAGTTTCTTTCTCTTCTTTATCTCCATTACCAATTTTGAAACTACCAGATGCTCCAACACCTTTCGATTGTTTCAAGGAACCATTTTTAACTCCGGCCTTGAGTGCCATCTTCAGGTGCGAGTTTATGACTTTCTCGTCATTTCCAAGAGTATAGTTCTGGGCAATGTACTTCAAGATGGCTTGCCTGGATGAACCTCCTCGCTCCTGAAATTAAAAAATTTTTTGTTAAAAACACGATTAAGTCAGAGTTTGACACAATTTTAAATAGAAACTACTAGAAATCATCAATTTTAAAACCAGATATACACTAAAAAAATTAGACTCAGTTTTAAAACAAATATTTAATAAAAATTTTGAAAAAACAAACACTTTAAAAGTCTACAATACAATCCACACAAAAATCAAATGCAACTACAAAATTTTATTTTAAATTATAATTTAACTTGACCAAAAAAACCAAAACCCAAAATTTTTAAAATAAACAAATCAAGCCTAATTTATTTTAAATTAGTAGAAATTTGAAAAAATAAAATGTTCAAGAAACAAAGCCTCAAAATTAGAGAATTATTCGATAAATAAACAAAATCTTAATCAAAATCAAGCAAAAGTTTGTGAAAAGAAAATCAACCTTGAGGGCATTGAGGGCATCCTTAATCATCTCGGCATATTTCGGATGGTCGGCCACCTTTTTTGCCTTTGGGGCGGCTTTCTTCTTCGGAGCTTTCTTCTTCTCCTCTACCGGAGCAGTAGCCGGGGCTTGTTCGACTTGTTCATCAGACATTTTTACTAAATTTGAATTCGAATAATTCGAGAAAATAAATCAAATATTTGAAAAGAATTCAAAAAAATCGTCGACAGAGAAACAAACGACAGCAGTTCAAACGTGGCGGTTTTTCAAGCGAATAACGCGGTTCGACATTTGAAAGCTTTATATAGGCTGGAAGCCGACCTGGTTGAGAGCTTCTGCGATGAAGGCGAGCTAAAATGTTGTTCTCGCAATTTTCACGATTTGAGTGTGCTTATGATAGTTAATAAAATGTCAAATTTTTAATTTAAAAAATAATTTTATTGAAATATTTTATATTCATTATATAGATTAAAGAGTCCTCTTTCAGAAAATATAAGTTTCAGTGCGTAAAATTTTACTTTTGATAATGAAAATCGCGATTTTGTGACAAACATAGTGAAAATGCCTGTATTAGTGATCTTTTTTTAAGTTTTCATTATTAAAGATTTAGATTTTCAAAATTGTATACATATTTTTAAATAATTGAATGATTCTTAATTATAATTTTGAAAAAATATTTCAAATTGATCAAATATTAAAAAAGTTATTGGCAAAAGAATTGACTGATGTAAGCACAACTTTTTCGCGCTATTTTAGCAGGCTTTTTACTATGGTAATAATTCAACCAATAATTACTTAATAAATACTTATTTTTAATTAATGAAATTTTCCAAAATTATTTAATGATAATTAATCTAATAACCTTCCAAATTTGAATTAATTTAATTGAGAAACTTTTGAGATATTTGATGACAAAAAATGCATTTGTTAACCAATGAAGACGAGCCAGTTAGGAGGGCAAAAATTTAAATTTTCAGTTATTATATTCGCTTTTAATTTAAAATTTAGACTAAAAAATATAACAAATTGTATATTTATAATGAGAATTGAATAAAATAAAAATAAATTTATTAATTTTTGCTCAAAAAATCATTTTTAAAAGCGATTTTGAAGTTGAATATAATCTAGATAGGAGTTAATACATTTGCAGTGGGTTATCATTCGATTTTTTAAACCAAATTTGAATTAAATAACTACTCAAATATCAACTAAATAATATCATAATAACTATTTTAAACCATTTCAATAGATATTTATTGAATTATTCATATTATTTTACATTTTTATGAAAATTTTGATGATTTTTCAAGTCATTTTTGCGAGCTATCATAAGGTTGTACTGCGCGTTAGTTTTCACACAGAAAGAAAAAATATCAGTTATGATTATGGATTTTATTGATTTTTATTAATATTTAAGATGTTTTTAAGTTTATATTTAAATAAAAAATATTATAAGTATATTTTTCCTATTTTTTTAAGTAATTTGGTTCAATTTGTGGTCTTAAAAATGGGAGAGTAATGGTTTTTTCAACACTACAACGTTTGGATATAGAGTTTTGCGAGCTGGCTCGCATTTGATTGTCATAATAAGTTAACAAAGATTTAAATTAAAAGTTAATAAATATTATTTTATTAAAAAAAATAGATAAAGATTAAATAAAATTATACCAAAATTATTTCTAGATGTTTAGTTAATACCTTTTTTTGAAGGATTTAAGCTTAAAAGGCTGGTATTAATGTAGTTACTGCTACTAGCATTAGTATAGTTATTGAATTATTTATTTGTTTATTATTATTATTATTATATCATCCTCATCATCACCATCATCATCATTACCATAAAACCATCATCATCATTCCCATCATCATCATAATAAAGAGCATCATCATCATCTCGCAATCACCATTATCACAATTAAAATCCCCACCATATAATCACCATCATTATAAACGTAATATCGTCATCAACATCGTCATCATCAGCTTTTTCTTCGTCATCATCACCTTCTTCGTCGTCATCATCACCTTCTTCGTCGTCATCACCTTCTTCGTCGTCATCATCTTCTTCTTTTTCTTCGACATCATCTTCTTCGTCGTCGTCATCACCTTCTTCGTCGTCATCATCATCTTCTTCGTCGTCGTCATCATCATCTTCTTTGTCGTCGTCATCATCATCTTCTTCTTCTTTTTCTTCGACATCATCTTCTTCGTCGTCGTCATCATCATCTTCCTCTTCTTTTTCTTCGACATCATCATCATCATTTTTTTCGCCATCATCACCTTCTTCTTCATCTTCCTCCTTGTCATCGTCACCACCATCTCTTTGTCATCATTTCAATATTCCATAAAATTTTCATCACAAAAATCGTCGTCAGATTATCATTGTCATTTCTGTGAACATTATGATTATTACTCTCTCTCTATCTCTCTATCAACACTAATGTCATCATCATTATAATTATTATCATTCCCTATCATCATCTTCATCGTCGCCGTCACAGTTTTTCTCGTCGCCGTAGCCGTTGGCGTAGCCGCCGTTGCCGTTTCTGTGGCCGTTGCCGATACCGTTGTCGCGTCATCATCATCATCAAAACCACCACCACCATCATCATCATCAAGACCATCACCATCATCATCATCATCTTTTTTTACCGCCAACATCGTTTGCTATCATCGGCATCACCTCCAAGATCATCATAATATAGATATAATAATCATCACGAGAGCATTTATATAGCGCCTTTCATAAACAAGATGATGATGAAGAAGAAGAAGGTGATGATGACGAAAAACGAAGAAGAAGATGATGAGGATGAAGATGATGAGGATGATGATGACGAAAAAGAAGAAGAAACGAATAACGTCTTCGAAACTGTTTAATGATAACGACAAAAAAGGCACATCTTGAAAAAAACGAACATCGGATATGTTGGCAGGCAGTTGATGGCTTCTTCCAGGAGTTCTTCAACCTCTTTTCGGGTCATGAACTATTCTTTAGGGCATGAATTTCTCCTCGGGTCACGACCTAACCCACACCGGGTCTCATGCATCTATTTCATCTACATTCTCAATGTTGGCATCAACTCACAATCAAATTGACGTAGAAGAAGGAGGTGCTCTAGGGTAGGGAGGAATACATTTCTCCTCTTCTTTCTTAAATTCTTAAAAAACAGGGAACAGGGTAACACGCCACACACACACACACACACACACACACACACACACACACACACACACACACACACAAAACATGATTAGTGACAAGTTGAATACACCTTCTTTCTACTGTGGCAATATGGGGTATACCAGACTGGAAAACTTACGTGGTTCAAAAACAACGAATCATATCCGTGAAGTCCTTTTTTCACCTGTTGAATATCGCCACACTTCAACTCCTACAAAGTGTTATCATAGCTATTTAGATTTATTTAGTACTTATATTTTTTTCATTGCTATAAAGAAAGGAATGGTAAGTAAGTTTACTGTACATAAAGATAAAGATGCCTTCGAGTTATTTATTTTGGACGCTTTTTTGGACTCTATTTTAATCTGTAAAATAATTCCAAAACTTGAAATACTTCTACGAATCAACAAATTTCAAATGATGTTTTCCCGCCACTGGCAATACAACTAGCTACAAATCGCACATCCCTACAATCCGAAAATCCTTTGTCTGGGTCCCACCTTAAAATGTACATGCCATAAAATCCGTGCGGTGTACATGCTGGGTTTTGCCGTCTCGTCTTATTAACCATCAACATTTAATCTTAATATTTGTTGAATTTGTCACGATAAGAAACAAGTGTTGTTGGTTGAGATGGTTCGACTGCACGGTGAGGATTTTATTGATTGTGAATAATTTTTTTTTGTGTTTGTGTGTGTGTGTGTGTGTTTGTGGTGTGTGTGTGTGTGTGTGTGGGTAGGTGTGGTATTTGTGACGTTTTGACCTATATACAACACGTGATTTGTGTGTGTATGTGTGTGTGTTTTTACGCATGGAGTGTAATTCACATATTAGGAACTACATACTTTTAAAATTATGTATGCAAAATTATCAGAGAATGAAACATACGTATGTATGCATGTGTGTGTGTATGTGTGTATGTATGTATGTATGTATGTATGTATGCATGTATGTATGTATGTATGTATGTATGCATGTATGTATGTATGTATGTATGTATGTATGTATGTATGTATGTATGTATGTATGTATGTATGTATGTATGTATGTATGTATGTATGTATGTATGTATGTATGTATGAATGAACAAATGAGTGAACAAATGAATGAACAAACATATGAAAAAATAAACAAACGAACGAGAGAACGAACGAACAAACACATCAATTTAGACAACGAAAACAAAGAAACGAGCAACAGAGGAACCATAAAAATAAAAAAATAATACAAACATTTATTTAGATAACATTTACGACAACATTAAAAACATTAAATTGAAGGGAGACTACACATCAATGTTGACATCAACTTCATACAAAGCATTCACTAGGTGTCATTTTTTTAGTAAGAAACCAGTAAATTGTTATGACGGTTAGATTATAAATTCACTTTCTCTTTCTTTTTATTTTTTGAAAAAGAAAGAAGGACAAACACACACAGACACACTCACACACACAGAGAGAGAGAGAAAGATAAAGAGAGAGAAACAGAAAGAGAGAGAAACAGAGAAACAGATATGAAAGAGTTATTGTATCTAATGTATTGTATTACATACCGTTGGAGGGATAGTTTACAAAATGAAGTACTACAACATCCAAAATTAAATAACACCAATGTAGGAGGGGTGAAGCATTTTCAATGTCACACACACGCACACACACGCACGCACACAAACAAACAAACGAACGAACGAACACACGTCCATCCAGAGTTATAAGCAAATTGAACTAGCGAGGAGGACTATATCGATTGTCTGATTTTTTTTTAATATTATTTTCCCCTTTTAATTATTCTTATTAATATTGTGTTTGTTCATTGTTTGTTTGTTTTTTGTTAGTTCGTTCGTTGTTTGTTTGTTCGTTCGTTCGTTGTTTGTTTTCGATGTTATTTAATTATAAAATAAAAACAAATTTAAAATGCGTTATATATCTACTTTGTTATCACTAATAAATCAATTCAAACTGAAAAAAGGCGGGAAAATATGTTAATCTAAAAATAGAACAGCAGTAATAAATTAAAACAAAATTATCATAAAATAGAGATAAATCCGTGAAATAAATAATTTTGCCTGGCCAAAACTGATGAAAAAGACATTTTCCTGATGCAAATTTATAGATGGAGTTGTGTGTGTGTGCGTGTGTATGTGTATGTGCGTGTCGATATGTGTGTGTGGGAGCATTTATGTATGTGTGTGTTTGTGTGTAAGTACGTGTGTGTATGTATATAAATTGAAATAAAGTTTTTAACTTCATGTCATCGTTAAAAAATTCAAAATAGATATTTTCTTAATGGAAAAATCACAGCCGAAAGTTAAATAACAAAAATGAACGAATGAATGAGTGAAGGAATGAAAAGATGAATGGATGGATAATTGAATGAATGATAGGTACATTGATGAATGAATGAATAGTTATATGGATGGATGGATGGATAGAAACATGAACGAATGAATAAATGAATTCATTCAAATGTTTAAAATACGAAATGTGTGTATATATATATATATATATATATATATATATATATATATATATATATATGTATATATATATATATATATATATATATATATACATATATATGCTATCAGTTAAAAATGGTCAAATCAATATAACTCATTAATTTTCTAATGTAATCACCGATAAAAAAACCAATGAATCAATTAATGTTTGTTAATTAATTATATCCTATCTAAGCAAATACCTGTTAATTAATTGCTTATGTCTGCTATGTTTGACCCACTTCTCATTCGTTCGTTCGCTCATTCATTTATTCGTTCGTTTGTTCATTCATTCACTCACTCACTCACTCACTCACTCACTCACTCACTCACTCACTCACTCACTCACTCACTCACTCACTCACTCACTCACTCACTCACTCACTCACTCACTCACTCATTCACTCATTCATTCATTCACTCACTCATTCATTCATTCACTCACTCACTCATTCATTCATCCATTCACTCATCCATTCATTCCTTCAAGGAACTCGAATGGCTGCTAGGAATTGAAGAATATTTGGACCGAAGATGATTGCAGTCGAAGCAGCTGTCATGCACGCAAAAACAACGGGGAAGACAACAGCTGTTAACTTAGCAGCTGTTCGAATAAATTTTAATAAATTATGATAATTTATAGTGAAACATGATAAATTATGATGATTTATGGTGAAATATGATAATTTATGGTGAAGTGATAAATTATGAATGAATGAGTGAACGAACGAATGAACGAACGCATGAATGAATGAATGAACGAATTAATGAATTAATAAATTAATGAATAAATTGAAGAAATAAATGAATGAATGAACGAATGAATTAATGAATTAATACCAACAACATACCTTCAACGTTTTGCGTCGTATTTGTAGAAGTTGTGGTAGTCTCAGTTATGTTTGCAGCTGTAAATGAATGAATGAATGAACAAATGAATGAACGAATGAATGAACAAATGAATGAACGAATGAATAAACGAATGAATGAACGAATAAATGAACGAATGAATGAACGAATGATACACAACTACAATAATATAACGGATGACTTAGTAAGTAATTGATGAACTAATGATGTAATCTTTATCCGATATAATAATATTAATAATAATAATAATAATAATAATAATAATAATAATAATAATAATAATTTTGTTATTATTAATAATAACTATTACTTTTATCATTATTATTACATAAAATTAGTTTGTTTACATGTTGGTTTAGTTGCATTGGGATTATTAGCAGATGTGGTCGTTGAAACATTCCATAATGACGATGACGATGATAACGATGATGTCGCTGCCTTTGAAGCTGCTGCTGCTGTTGTTGATGCTGTTTTCGCTGCTGCTGCTGATGATGATACTAAGGAGGCCAATGATAATGGCGATATCGTTGATTGTGATGACAACGATTTTGTTGATTGTGATGACGACGATGAGGCCGTGTTGGTTGTCGCAGCTGTAGTAGCGTCAATGACGACAGCTGTTTTGAATGGTGGAGATGTTATTTTGGAAAAATATTAAAAGAAATGTTTTGTATTTTTCATAAAATTATAGTTTTGACATCATCGTCATCTTCATCATCATCTTCATCATCTTTTTCATTTTCTCCAACAACAACAACACTAACAACAACATCATCACAGGCATCATCAACTACTACTACTACATGTGATAGCAAATGGAATATTTGGAAAATTTAATATCAAGATGAAGAACTGAACTAAACTCCACCAACAGTCCAACCAGACCACAAACAGTTCCACCATCTTCACATCTACCCTCCAACAATACCCCCAACCCCTTCAACAACATACGCAAAAAGCTGCATCCCGTCCCACTGAATCCGGGTTTGCACGTGCAAGCAAATCCGTTCACTTTATCCACACAAGTCTGAGTATCCGGATTGCAGTTGTTCGTCAGGCAGTCGTTTATATCTTTGTGAAAGAAAAATGGAATGTTTAATAGATGCAATTGATTAATTGGTCGATCGATGGTTGGTTGATTGATTGGTTAATTAATTAATTAATTGTTTGTTTGATTGATTAATTGATTAATTAATTGTTTGATTAATTGATTAATTAATTGTTTGATTGATTGATTAATTAATTGTTTGTTTGATTGATTGTTTATCATATAAAAATGGAACTTTTACTAGATGAAATTGATTGATTGATTGATTGATTAGTTAATTGTTTGTTTCTGTAGTTCATTAATTAATTACTTTATGTATTTGACTAATTAATTAATTAATTAATTAATTAATTAATTAATTAATTAAATTTTATTTTACCAGTTTCGCAAAAAGATCCAGTATAGCCGTCGGGACATTTGCATGCAAAGGTTCCTGGTGCATTTGAATCAGTGCCATTGACACAAAAACCATTGTTCTGGCAGGTACTCCTCCTCTGTTGTGCACCGAATTCAGTTAACTCGAACAGGCAGGCGTCGATAACTGGATTTTTGGGATCACGGGTTATGGGATTATGGATTTTTGGGATTATGGATTTTTGGGATTATGGATTTTTGAGATAATGGATTTTTGGGATTATGGATTTTTGGGATTATGGATTTTTAGGATTATGGATTTTTGGGATTAGCGATTTGGAGATTATGGATTGGGAACTTCGCTGTTGTTGTGAGATGAGGTGTGTGTAACGTTGTGTGGCTGGCTGGTAGTGTGTTTAACGTTCGAATATAATGTTTTTTTATGAGTGGTTATAGTTTACAAATAAAAAAAACTATTACAAATATTATAAAATTTAACGTTTAAAATATAAAAATTCTGAAAAGCTACACAATTTTTTATTAAAACTACCAAAAAAAAACGTCTTGGACTTACTAGAGCAAGTAACACTGGTACCTATGACTCTGGTCTCATACCATTTGGGACACTGGCAATAGTAAGACCCATTGGTGTTCGTACAGTTGCCAGCACCACAAATTTTTAAGCCCTGACATTCGTCAATATCTTGGTCACAGTTTGATCCCCTGAAACCCGTGTTTAGACACGAAAGACAGCCAACAACGTTGGAGCAGTTAGTAGCTGGACAGAGGCAGGTTCGAAGGCAGTCTCTCCCGTACGTTCCTGGCGGGCATGCTGGGTGTGTGTGTGTGTTTGTTAGTGTGTGTTTATGTGTTTATTTGTGTGTGTTTTTGTGTTTATTTGTGTGTGTTTGTGACTCTAAATATAATTTCAAATTTATTTAAGTGTGTGTGTGTGTGTGTGTGAGTGAGTGAGTGAGTGAGAAAGATTGCGTGTGTTTGTGTGTTTATGTGTGTGTGTGTGTGAGTGAGAAAGATTGCGCGTGTTTGTGTGTGTTGATTCTGTGGTGTCTGTTTTCTGTAAATACATACTTAACTGCGTTTATAGCACTTTTAACATATTCTCACGCACGCACACACACACACGGACAGAAAAAGACACAGACACACACACAAAAACACACACACAAAGACACACACACACACACACACAGACAGTTAACCAACCAGTGCAAGAGCCAGAGTTTGATTTGACGTAGCCATCTTTGCATTTGCATTCGAAACCTCCATCAAGGTTGGTACAGTTTGATGATGTCGTCTCGCATGGCGGAGTTGGCAGCGAACATTCATTTATATCTGTAGTAGTAGTGATAATAATGAAGATAATTATGGTAATAATTATTAATATAATAATTATTAATAATTATTAATATAATTATTAATAATTATTATTACTCGAAATTGTAGTGTAATAATTTTTTATTGTGAAACCGATGACAATGATGGCACTAAAAATCATATTATTGATTTTCCTCAAAAAAATTAACATAAATTAACATACCGACGCATGTGTTGTTGAAGACCTGGTAGCCAATGTTGCAGGCGCACGTGACGTTGTCGTAGCAGTAGTGGCAGCCGGCTGACGGCACGCAAGATCCTAATAATGATGAATGGATGGATGGATGGATAGATGGATGGGTGAACAGAGGGATGGATTGAATGAATGAAATGAACGAACAAGCAAACGAATAAAAAATAAAAATAAAATTAACAAACAAACAAACAAACGAAAAACCTGTCTTGTCACACTCATTTGTGTTCACGCCGTTCACAGCGTAACCAGAATAACACGAACAAGTGAACGAACCGTTGGTGTTAACACATATTTGCTGGCAGTTGCTTTTCTTTAGTTGACATTCATCAACATCTGTTATTATTATTTTTATTTGTATTATTATTATTTATAGAGTTATTGTTTATTGTTTGTTTATTGTTTATCAACGAATGAACGAAATATTAACTGTGTCTGTGTGTGTGTGAGAGAGAGAAAAAAAGAGAGAGATAGATCTCGTTGCAGTCGAAGCTCCTCACTGCAACACCCGTGCCAGGCACTTTAACCATTACACCAAATTATTTTTATTATTATTTTTCTAACTTACCGACGCATTTGGAATAATTGACAGACGAAACGCCGCCACTATCGACGTAGCCGTTGTTGCAGTCGCATCTGTAGCTGCCTTGCAGGTTGATGCAGACCTCCATCGGACTGCTGCAGTTGTTCGTCACGCTGCTCTGGCATTCGTCGATGTCTGTGTTGTTCGGTAGGTTGGTTGGTTGGTGCCAATCACGTTGGTGCATGAATGAATGAGTGAACATTTTTGAAAAAAAATGAATAAAGGAATGAGTGAATGAACAAATGAACGGACAAAATGAAGATTGGAATGAACGAGCGAACAAACAAAAATGACCAACCAACACATCTTTTCATGTTATCTTCCCGGTAGCCAGCCGAACAATTACTACATGTGTAACCAACAAAAGGCAAGGTCGAGTCTGCAGTCGAACCATTGGTCAGCTGCACAAGTTGAAGTAGTTGTGTTTTACTCAGTACCGTGCAGGTGCGATTGTCGCCACATGGACGCGATGAGCAGTAGTCTGGCGTGTTCTGACATTTGGTGCCTGGGTTGGTTCGTTTTGTTTTACTCTTTTGATTTCGTTTTTAATAATTCTTCTTCATATACTCGACAAAGGTCTGAACAAACAAACACTGCAAGGCCACTTCAACAACCATTCCGACCGTAACCCATTCGTAACTAATCAGAAAGATATATCGAAGCGAAACAAAAACGTGTATCAAGATGACGAAATAACTGACCAGTAGCCAGTAAATCTTTACATTTGCAGGCCACCTCGCGATAAATATTCTGTTTGACGAGTTCATCGCTACTGATGCTCGAATTCTCGATGATGTTGTCCCAGAGACACGTTCCTAGACCGCTGCAGTCGCAAGCAAGCGCATTCACCGTTTCCGGTTTGGCCAGGGATTTGCTTGAATTTCCGGAAAACCTTAAACAGGAGAAAAAAAAGATAAATCCATGTGAGACAAATAAGAGAGCATCCAATAATTCTAATTCACATTACTGTTGTTAGTATTATTATTTCAATGTTCCGATCTTAAATAAAAGACATTCTCACCGGGTTATTACTTTTTTAAAAGCAAAATATCAAACGAACAACACAACAAACTATTTAGCCAAATGTTCCAACTCCAAACAAACAGCAACGAACCAAAAACAATTTAGAGAATGAATAATAAAATCTCCAAAACTAACGTTAAATTGAAGGGCCTCAAATGTATAGAATCTGGAGTCCATTTAAACGTCCAGTAAAGGCAGGGTTGTGGATTGGTGGGATCGTCACAGGTTATCGTGGCACCTGGGAATGTCGTCTGGTTCAAAGGATCCATGGTCAGTGAGCTACCAGACGCTAGGCCTGTGACGTTGATGTGTATGGTGGTCATCTCGCCTGCAGTGAACTGGACAGGATCAGTTGGAATTACCAGCTGTATTACTTGGTTGCCTGGTTGAGATTTAATTCTTTCGTTGTTTTTTATTAGTTGAAAAATGTTTTATTTACAAATTAAATTTTATTCGAATCTATTATGAACATTCGCATTGCGTATCAATAAATAACACCCAAAACATACATGCGAACCATACGCGCGCGCGCACGCACACACACACACACACGCACAAAAACACACAAACACATCTTTCATTATCTTTTCCATTTTCATGTTCACACTAACTGGCCGTAGCTGCATCTAAATTGGCTTTCTCTGCAACAGTTTCAAGAGTTCCGTCGGCAAAGGACTTGCTCCCAGTGACGCAGTAATCAAAGACGCAGGATTTATCTTTAACACCTGGTTGTGGTAATTTCAAAACGTCATTCAATTTAGCCCGACGTTCAAGGAGATGTCTTCAATTTTTCAATCGCTATTCAACTTGAGAATTCACAATTGAATGGCGTAGCAAAGCAGAGCAGACTGCACAAACAAACAAACAAACAAACAAACGAACGAACGAACAAACAAACAAACAACGAACCATTGACAGTGCAAGCAGACTCAGCAGCGGCCCTGTCCACGAGGCACGCAACACCAGCTTCGTCCGAGAAGAGAGGAACGAATCCCGTCTGCTGGTAGGTACTGAAGGATTCGTTCTTTGTACTATTGTACCAGAACCACGAATCAGACTTCGTCTGCACAACCCCTGTTATAAAACATAATTTTTTCTATTTATATGGCATTTTTTGCATAACTTTTCACTTCTAATTAATATTTTCCATGTTTTGAATGAACGCATCAAAGGAGTGTACGTTAGAGTGGGAACCAGGTGAGTTCAACTCAGGACTAGACCTCTTTCACTGAAACAAAATAAGAAATTATTCGAGTAGGAACAAAAAAAACTCACAACTCTGGCCGAAATCAAACAACTCTCTCTCGGTTGATGTTCTGCTAATCAGCGTGCCATTCGAAAGTTTGAAATCGTTGTCGGCGTTCCCATCAAACTGGCCATACAAACCGTTAAACCCGTTCGCTGACAACAATCCCGGCACTGTCAAACTGGCCACCAGAGCTCTTTCCACCACCGAGATGATTACTTGTATGCCTTTTTGGGAGTTTAAGAATTTAAAATGGTTGGTGGAATGATGAATGGAAAGAAAAAAAGGGTGTCGGAGACTGAGTGAATCACATTGATAAGTTTTAATTTGACGATAGGATGTGATGGGATGGTTAAGTTGAATCGTGAGTAAAAATAGATTAAAAATAAATTGAAAATAAACTAAATTAAAACAAATTAAAATACGAAATTAAATTTTATAAAGTTTCAAAACTCCGACAACCTATCGGGAAGCGTATAAAAAGATCTGTAACGTTTTTAATGAGGGTGACCCCTTTAATTAAACTTTTTGGTATTTCATCGTGGTCGCCTGCCTTCTGAAACCATGCGGTCAAACTGCTGGCGTCATTGCCTTCCTTCGAATCCCTTATATCTGATGAGATTCAAAATTATATAGTTTTTGGTGGTCATTAATTTAAGATCCCTAAGTAAATTTTTATAGCACGAATCTAATTTTGCTTTAAAATTTGGCAAAAACATGACTTTAACAACCGAAATTGAGAAAAGTCACACAATATTTCAGTACAATCAAACAAAACTAAATCACATAATTGAACCAAACCATTCAATTAAACTTAACACGAAACATCAAAAACAGTTTAATTCGATCAAAATAACCCATTAAAAAGCGCACTAACCCAGATTGTTATCAATAAGTACAACAGACAGAATAGGGCTGTACCCTACGGCCGAGGGCGACAGATCTTTGAAGGCAAACCCCGTAAAAATGGTCGCACCCGTCAGCGTACCACTCGGTGTTCTATACCGTTCAGTTCTCGCTTGCATGTGGAAAGTATCGGATTTTATCATCCAGTACTCTCCAAATCCGTTGAAAGTGTAACCGCAACCGTCCAGTGTGGTTATGTGCGGGTCTCCAAACATAATTCCTGAGTTGCGAGGTTGATCGCGCCAGAGTAAGTTGTAAAAGTGTTAGAAAATGGAGTTATAGACCGTGAAAATATCATTTTAGGTGGAGAAAAACGAATAAAAATGCAGTTATATCAATTCATTAGCTAGTTTTCAATCCATATTATGCGAAAGATCAATTGAAATATGCAACTAAATTAAGCAATGGAAAATTTCATCAATGCAGACAAATATTGTCTTAAGAATACTAACCGCGAAATGGTGCCCTGTATCGTCTGCCGTACGCCTGAGGTCTGACCCGATAGTAGAGATCGCAATTATCCGATTCAAGACAGCACAGACTCTTCGGAACAACATCGAAAGAGTTATGAAGGCTGGGGTAGTAATCTGGATGGTACAAAATTAAGTTGCCCGAATCGTAATTATTCGATGTTCGAAGCCAGGATGTAGATGACCAGAGGAACCATGGTGTCCACCAGAGTTGCCACTCGGTTTTGACCGGGTAAAATAAATTGTCGTAGCAACATTTCTGCGTTGAGGACGCGTTGAAAAAATGTTAGTTTATAAATTAGTGAATCAGTTGTTGAATGCGTAAACAAATGGATTAAAGATTAACAAAAAAATATGAACGAATGATCGAATGAATAAACAAGTGAATGAATAAATATACTAAACATAACGTTGAATCAAAAAAATAAACGAAAAACATGAAAAACTCCAGACCAAAACAAATAATTTACACTTAACAAAACTAACCCTAGTGGCAGTTTCATACATAGGGTACTCGGTGATGAAACAAATTGGATCTCTGACGGGCTCATAATTGTACCAAACAAATCTGGAATCTGACATAGCTTGCCAGAGAGTGTTCGGGCAGTCGGGCATGGCGTCGTAATTATCCGTTACCAGGTTCAACTGCTGGTCATACCACACCAAACATTGATAATTTGGTGAGTTTAGTTTCTGGTACTTATTGAAGGAACCCTCAAAGAACCATTTTCCTGGAGATCCTTTTAAAAAAACATTGGCTCAATAATTCAAAATTGCTATTTTAAAATGATATTTGGAAAAATAAATTAAAAAATTTTTAGAAAAATTACTTCAAAAAATAAAATTAGCAATTCGGAAGAAAGAAATTAACTCCAATACACCAAATTTGAAAGCTGATGTGGAAACCTTTTGGACCAGTTAGTTTAGGCAAGTTCATAGCAGATGATGTACCAGAAGTGAAGAAGCTGTAAATGTAGAGGTTGCTGATATCTTTATTGTGATCCATCATTCGATAGCCTTGTGCATTTGGTCTCCAAGTCTTCCAACTGTTCATCTCGTAAGAATAGATTATGTAACTCTGTTGACTTTTCGCATCGGTTGTCAGGACGAGTTGAAAGGTTGCTTGCTTCATGGTGGATGTTTGTAGATAAAAAAATGCTATTAATTATTATCAATTGATAAGCTTATTTAATTGTTTAGACATATATACAAATTGAATAAAACAAAGGACAGAGCCCTTATTTGCAGATAACAAAATAAAAGACGATAGAAATATCAAACCTCAGGTTTAGTATCAGACGAGAACGGATAAGGCGAAACTTTAGACCAGGTGATTGTGCAAACGGATGTAGGATTAAAAGTACCACCGAAGTCAATGTTAAACAAAAGGGCAGTCCGAACATTTTCATAAACAGCTCTAGAACTATTTGAAATTTGGGAGTATTGAGTTTTCCTTGATATGCACGAATAATAAACCTTTCCTTCGTTTTTTAACTGAGTAGTTGAGTTCTTGAAATCGTTCAAGTCTATGTCAGCCCAAAAAGCGGCCACCAACGCTACATTTGATAACTCAGATAGCCGTCTGGGTATAACGGAGATGAAGGCCTGATCGAATGATAGGTAGCCGTTGACATTGATCTGAAAATTTATTTTTCACACATTTCATTCATCATTTTGAGAAATAATTATCCCCATTTATGTATATCTTGTAAGTAAAATAGGTCTAAAATTAGTTTTAAGGTTATTTATTATTTGTTTTACAATTTATTTAATTTTGATAGTAAGCGAATTTTCAGTCTCAGGTGTGACTATACTGTATATATGAAACATGACAGTATTCATAGAATGGTGTACGTGTGAGCATGTGTTTGTGTGTATGTATTTATTTGACATTTCTGTTACATTTATGGTAAGAATTTGTGTATATGTATTTATTTGACATTTCTATTACATTTACAGTTGGAATTCTTAGTTAAGGGTGGCCTATCCTCAAGTTTATCTTTTTTAGTTATCCTTCAAATAAATAAAATAAAATAAAATTTATCGAGTTACTTGAAATTTCTATGATAAAATGCATCATTTTTTCCAACTATCACAATGCAAGTTTAACAGTTGACAAATGAAACAACCATCACTAAATCGATCATAATTAATATGAATGAATAAATTAGGTACCGTAACATCAAGGATGGCTTAAATACTAATAAAATATAGACAAATAAATTGAATTACACGGGCAAACGCGACTAACGTATGCTCTTTTCATGAAATCTGACCCAAATAAGAACTGCTCTGGTAGGATTATTTCACTGTAGCCGTCGTTCTTGTCGCCAAATGAGACAACTTGATCGTTGTATTGGGTTCCGTAGTTCAAGAGAAGTTGGCCAGCTATAAAAGTGGGGTTTTGGTCAGTTTCAGGGAATGAAACTAGTTGGATTTATTATTTTTTTAGAGTAATTCAATGTAACTGACAATTTTATTACTTTGTCAGCATTATTTTTACGGATGCCTTTATAAAGTTGAATTCAAATGATAACTAAATGATGAATGAAGTTAATTTATTTTTTTTACTAACACGTTGGAGCTGCTGTCGTCGTCGTTGTCGTTGTTGCAGCTGCCACTGTAGCTGCGTCGCGAGAAGCTGTTGTTGTTTTGATAGTTGATGTTTGAGTTTTTGTGGTAATAGTAGAAGTTGTTGTTGTCGAAGTTGAAATAGTTGTTAGAATAGACGTTGTCGTTGTTGACGATGTTGTAGCTGAAGTATTAGTTGTCGTTGTAGCAGACGTAGTAGTGGTCGACGTTGATAGAGTTGCAGTTGTAGCTACTGGCGTTGTCGTTGTAGTTGATATAGTTGCAGACGTTGTAGTGGTCGTTGTGGAAACAGACGTGTAGTCGTCAACGTCGTTATGGTCGTAGTAGTTGTAAAGTCGTAAAGTG
>NW_008705414.1:5942-6729 GCF_000326865.2 Helobdella robusta | reverse complement strand
ACATTCGCTCTATGATTGGCTGATGAAAATTCAAACAGTATCAAAATTAAAAAAAGTTAATGGATGCGAGATATTTATAGAAAAATAAAATTTTGTTTAAAAAAATAAAAAAAATAATAATAAAATAATGATATTAAAATAATTTTCTTCAAAGTTTTGAAAAAAAATTAATTCATTTATAATTCAAACGATATTCAAATAACATTTCTTCTCGCTGAAAATTTGAAAAAAATTTTGAAGTTGTGGTAGTAGTTTTTGTTGCAGCAGTAGTAATAGCAGCAGTAGTCGTAGCAGTACTAGTAGTAGTAGCAGTACTAGTAGTAGTAGCAGTACTAGTAGTAGTAGTAGTAGTAGTAGTAGTCATAGTAGTAGTAGTGCCAGAAAAAAAATTATTTACATTTTTATATTTCATGTTTGCGAAAGTTTATTCTTCAGAAAAATTTTGGTTTTTGGTTTATAGTTTAACATTGTGCGTCTGTGTTTTATTTATGTTTTTATTCATTGATTTTATGTTTATTGCTTATTATTATAATTTACTATTATTATTATTTATTATTATTATTATTATTTTTTTTATAGAAAATGTTTGGATTTAAAAACAACCTTCATTCATAAACAACTTCATTTTTTAAAACATTGTTAGACTCGCGTGCTAAATATTTTTGTATGTGTGGGTGTGTTTTTGTGTTTGTTTGTATGTGTGTGTGCGTGCGTATGAAAACGGAAGAATGAGTGAATGAATAAGTAAAAGAATAATTAATGATTAGGTGTGTGTGTGTGGTGTGTG
>NW_008705414.1:0-1604 GCF_000326865.2 Helobdella robusta | reverse complement strand
CTCTCTCTCTCTCTCTCTCTCTCTCTCTCTCTCTCTCTCTCTCTCTCTGTCTCTCTATCTCTATCTATCTATCTCATAATTTTTATTATAGTTGAACGATTTTTCGAAAGCACTGTAGTAAAAATAAACTCCATGTATGCTGCGTGTATGTTGCGATTCTGTGCCTGTGGTGGCTGCAGTGACGACGACGATGATGATGATGATGGTTATTATTATTATTATTATCATTATTATTGTTTTTGTTGTTGTTGTTCTTGTTGTTGTTGTTCTTCTTCTTCTTGTTCTTGTTCTTCTTCTTTTTCTTCTTCTTTTTTTTCTTGTTGTTGTTGTTCTTGTTGCTGTTATAATGATACGACAAACAAACATCGAACTTCATGAGAAGAAAATAACTACGGCGTCAAATTTCACGTCAGATTATTATTATTATTATTATTATTTTCATTATTATTATCATTATTATTATTAATAATTATTATTATTATTATTAATTATGATTCGTATTATTAATTATTATTATTATTATTAAATATTATTATTCTAATCAATTTCATATGCCAACCTTAATCTCTTATCGTTCGTATCGTTGTCATCATAATTATTACTACTACTTGTAGTAGTAGTAGTAGTGGCTATAGTAGCAGTATAAGCAGTAGTAGCAGTAGTAGTAGTAGTAGTAGTAGTAGTAGTGGTGGTAGTAGTAGTAGTAGTAGTAGAAGTATTGTTATTATTATTATTATTTTATTATTATTATTATTGTTGTTGTTGTTGTTGTTGTTATTGTTGTTCCGTCAGAGTAAGATGACCACTAATCCTACTGTATAAATAATTATTCTTCAGTTATGATTAATCATCTTAAAAAGTAGGGGAACAGAAATTATAGTACGAAAGGTTGTAATTAATAATTATTAATAATATTATTTGGAATTTATATTATATTTATGAATATTATTTGGAAATTGAAAGAGAGGGAGAGAGAGAGAACGAGAAAGAGAGAGAGAATGAATAAAAGAGAGTGTAAGTGTAAGAGAGTGTCATTCATTCATTCACTTAGTCATCCATTTAATGGTTAATCCATATAATCACTAATCATTGCATCAATTATTCATTTCTTCATATTCTATCTGCAAAACTCATTCACTCATTCAATTTATCAACCTATCATCTAGCCATTTAGTTATTCATTTATTTATCCATCAAAACGTTCATTCATTCATTCATTTATTCATCCATCCAACCATCCACTAATTTTCGGAGCGTCTTTTTTACAAGCACACATTATCTTTGTCGTGCAAATGGAATTACCAAAATTAGGCAAATGTGAGTTTTGTGACATCACATAAATCAACAACATCTATGCTAATACTGCTACCACTACTACTAATACTACTCTACTATTATTATTACTACTACTACTACTACTGCTGCTGCTGCTGCTACTACTACTTCCACTACTACTACAAATATTATACAGCAACTAAAATTTTGAAACAAAGAATCAAAAAATAATAACGTCGCTATCCAGCCAACATAGCATTATCTTGACAGCTGCATCTTGACAATATGTTTGTATGAATGTATGTATGTATGTATGTATGTATGTATGT
>NW_008705413.1:5236-6736 GCF_000326865.2 Helobdella robusta | reverse complement strand
ACTTCTCCTACAGTCATACTACAATGTTTGATTATAATAAATTTATAAAATACATTATTAACAAGGAAGCTAAATTTAAAAATATTAAACCAAACCAGATAGGGAAATTCATCCACGATGACCCCTTCATCAATGCTTTCATGGAATTCTGTTATATTAACGAAAAACATTTTGTAAATAAAAAAACTAATTTAGGTTAATCACACCCAGTCCGAGGTTCGTATTGTTTCAGAGTTGAAGAAGGACCCGCATATCATAATAAGGAAGGCTGACAAGGGTAGTACAATAGTGGTCATGGACAGTGATCGTTATGATGAGGAAGTTCAGCGGCAACTCAACGATACACGATACTACAAGAAAATTGACGGTAGCCTGCAGGGTAAGAATTGTGAGTATTTAACGAAGCGATTAACCACCGCATATCGACACGGGGAATACTTCCGAATTCTGTATGCGGCTTCAGACGGTTTTACATATTGCCGAAAATTCACAAAGCGAAGAATAAATGGGCCAATGAGAGTTGTCCGCCGGGTAGACCCATCATCTCTGATGTCGACACTGAGAGTTCAGGAATTGCAGAGTTCATCGACATGAACCTTAAAAATTGCTGCACAGATTTGCCACATTGCCTCCTGAACTCCCAGCAACTAGTAGACGCTCTCAAGTACAGACCTGTTTCACTGGAGGACCGCTTCATCACGGGTGACGTCGCCGCCCTATACACCAACATCAACCTGAGAAGGGCCATGGCTGTTGTCAGACAGGAGCTTATACGAAACAAGAAGACCCATCGCCCGGACAACCTGATACTGGACCTGCTGAATTTTACCTTATTTAATAATGATTTTAAATACAAAGATAGTTTTTATTTGCAAATTATGGGTGTAGCTATGGGTAAGGCCTATGCCCCAACCATAGCCAATCTTTATTTAAAAAATTTTGATTATGTAATTTTTAAACATTTTTCACCTTTTTATTATTTTAGATATTTGGATGACATTTTCTTACTGGTCAATAATATATTTGATTTTGATAGATTTTGTAAATATATTAATGAGCTGATTGATGGAATTGTTATTGAATGCAAGATGAATGATAGGATGATGGATTACCTGGATGTAACCTTCTACAAATTTTATGTCAATAATATATTGCGTATACATACTTGTGTCCACCTGAAAGAAACTGACAATTTGGCGTTGCTGCATCATAGTTCTTGCCACCCCAAGCATGTTATGCATGGAGTGGTAAGATCTCAATTTATAAGATATTTTAGGCTTTGCAGTGATTTTGCCACGTTCTGGTACATGTGTAGACTATTGATGAATATTTTAAGCGGTAGGGGTTATGGCTATAAAGAGATGAAAAAGATTTTGAAAGAGGTGATTAGAGATTATGAGATTGATGATTACTTTAAGAGACATGATGAAATTGCGACAAATTATGATAGTTTGGATGTTGGGATGAATGATGGGAATTAAAAATAAGATATAATTCTGG
>NW_008705413.1:0-1084 GCF_000326865.2 Helobdella robusta | reverse complement strand
TTTCGACACATTGATATTCCAAATACTTTAGAGACTATGGTAAACTCAGCAACTATCTTTCGAAATTTTCAGAAAAAATTTTCTTCTCAGCAACATCTCAAACTTTTTACAGATTAAATTCATTTTTAAAATAGATAAATCAGTTTCAAACAAAAAACTGGAAGTACGAAAGGACGATCAGCCATTGACAAAGTTGAAGGTTAAGAGACTTACATAAGAACGCTAGAAATTCTGATATCAAAAAATAAGATATAATTGTGGTAACAAAATATTAAAAAACATTATAATTTCAAGTAAAAATTGCTAAACCTTATAAAACTCTTCATAACTCGATAAAACAGTGTAAAACATTACATAAGTTTATAAAACACTCTAAAATTGAGTTTTACAGCTTCACAGTGTGTTACCCTAACCATTAGGGGCTTTAAAGAGTTCATAGAAATGTACATTTTTTAGAATTTCATAGTTATACAGAGTTCAATGGATTTATCGAGTTTGTTAGAGCGAGTTTGTTCGTCAGCAACTGTAAATATTAAACTTTTGAGAAACAATGTCATATTCGACAACTATATTTCAAGCAGAGAGTTTTCTTGAGTATTATAAATTTTTATAGAGTTTAATAGTTTTCAAACTTTCCAGAAACAATATTATCTTCAACATTATACAAAACACTTCAGAAACTAACTTTGAAACTCTTCAGAAACCATTTTCTCATCAAGCCCTTCAGCAACTATTTTCATTGCAATGATATTTCAATTTCCTTAGGAACAACAGCAAGCGATCTTTCTAAACAATGGTTCACTCGTCAGCAACTGTAAATAAATATCAAACTATTATGAACAATGTCATATTCCATAACTATATTTCAAACTCATCAAAACAAAACTACAACTTCTTTTCCGAAACAATGGCACATTCTTCAGCAACTATCTTTCAAACACTTCACTCACCTTATGAAACTCCATAAGACTCTATTAAAGCTTAAATTTAAAACTCATCAAACGCAACTTAATACCGCAACCGAATTTTTCTATATTAAATTTAACTATTAAATTATTATAATAAATTAAATTAATATAAATAA
>NW_008705412.1:5739-6738 GCF_000326865.2 Helobdella robusta | reverse complement strand
TTAAGAGTTCAATTCAAATAGACATAACAGAATTTGCTCAATAATTAGTTATGACTTCAATTCTAATGATTTATAACCCAAAACTCCACATTCATATTTATTTTAATAAAAATAGATTACACTCACACAAAAGAAAAATATGAATGAGAAACAGAAAAATTAAAAATAAACGTAAACAGACCAGATCTTCTCCGCTCTTTCTTGCTTAAGTTATTAAGGAAAACAGTACTGAAGAGTTGGGCTTCCTCATCGTTGCAGAAATTCAAACCAGCTGGGCGGTCCCGTCAAAAAATTAGCCAGCAGGTTACGATGGAAGATGTAACGCTGTATAATCATTATTTTCAAAGAAATAAATCTCTCCTACTCATATAATCATCACTATCAGCCATCGACCTCATATTATCAGTGCATAAAAGTTGCTGTTTGAAATCAAATATACATTTCCCGTTCAGTGACTCAGTATAAAATCCTTATAGGAAAAAGAAAAATAAATATATCATGAAACCATTGAAACTGACGTCAGTATCAAATGAATGGAAGAAAGATCTGAGGACTGTATTCAACTCATTGTACAACTCTTGCTCAAACATCATCTACCTTGACTGTTTTTTTTTTGAAACAAATGGTTTAAATTAATAGTTCAACCGGTTTTTAATAGTTTAACTCCTTTTTTCATAGTTCAACTGGTTTTAGTAGTTTAACTGGTTTGAAGTTACTTGAATTTAATCAAATAAATAAAATGTGAAAGATAATTTTCAGAGTTCAATGTTATAAAACGGTGAAAAACTGTCACAAAAATTAAAAATTAATTAACTGCTTATAAATGTACGAATACAAATGATGCTGACAGAATTTAATTAGTTAAGCTAAATCTGAAATAAAAATAATGAAAATAACTGCAAGAGTAAATAAGCAAGAAAGAAAATGTGACCAACATAAAAATCGTAGACTAATGTGGTAGGACCGCATGCCATAATCCTTGATGAATGTTGCCACTCC
>NW_008705412.1:1861-4090 GCF_000326865.2 Helobdella robusta | reverse complement strand
CATTATTTGAAAATAATATATAAAAAACTTAAAAAATTGAAATTATTATTTTTACTATAATGTGACTATATTAAGCAGACGTGCGCGCAAAGACACACACACACACACATAGTAGTTTCATTTGATAAAAATATTTCCATTGCAAATGTGCTATTTTTTATCATTCAATTACACACTCATGTCTAATTACTGTAGTTTGTAAGCAAATAAAATATCGCATCGTACCGTATGACAGCATTCACATTTCATTTAACATTTTCAATAATTCAAAAAAAAAATTAAAACAAACAATATACATCAAACAAAAATTTATTTTATGTTTTCTAAATTTTTTGTCGTCTGTGTTCTTTTATGCTTATTTTTTAAAAAATATAAATATATTTATTTTTATTTATTTATTTCTTTGATTATATGTATGTTTATAAATATATATATTTATATATATACTTTTCATGTTCAATTTATTTATTGACTGGCAACGTCTCATTTAACATTCGCAATAATTTTTTCTTAAAAATTCAAATACTCAACATATATCAAATGAAAAAATATTTTAATTTTTATTAATTTGCTTTTTATTATGTGTATTTATAGGAGTATATACATATTATATATATATATATATATAAATAAATATAAAAAATATATACATATATTTGTTCTATAAATTCTACCGAATGTTTGGCGTTATTATGTCGGTTGGTCGCAGAACTTCGAGTAAATGTTGGTAATAGACCATAATTTTTACAATATTCTATAAATTCTACCGAATGTTTGGCGTTTTCTATAAATTCTACCGAATGTTTGGCGTTTTCTATAAATTCTACCGAATGTTTGGTGTTATCTATAAATTCTACCGAATGTTTGGCGTTTTCTACAAATTCTGCCGAATTTAACGCCAAACATTTGCTAGAATTTATAGAATATTGTAAAAATCATGGTCTATTACCAACATTTACATATATTTGTGTGCATATGTTTGCCTGCATGGAAATTTTAAATGATCATTCACGGTCACGCTTAATTTAACACCCCCAATATATCACAATTAACAGATCATCAAATGCACAACGTGTTTTTGAAATGAGTAAAAAATTTTATTAATTTTTTATGTTGAATATGTGAAATTTTTGGTATAAATAAAGCTATGTGGCCGATACATTTCAACGTTGAAATTTCACGATGTTCCGATCTCTTCTTCTCATCGCTGTCCTCGCTGTGTTTGCTCTTGCGGGTATGTTTGTCATTTTATGTATTTTGTAATGTAATTTCAAATATTTTAATTTTTTATACTAACTCAGAAATATATCATCAATGAACAGATTGGTCGTTTATTTAACAAATCTAGCCATGAAACTGTGATCCTATATTTTGACTACATACAAAAAAAATACACCAACTACCACAGACTTATATATATTGTTATAATTCTCGCTGTCGTAACCGATTTACGATGCGACGGGTTCAAATCCTCGATTGAATAAAATATTCCAAACAGTTATTAAACTTTATTTACAGAAGAAATCAACTATTATTAGTTATTAAACTTTATTTACAGAAGAAATCAACTAATCGTTTATTTCCAGTAAATTCAAACTAACGCAACAATTAACTTTTAAATCGTTCAAAATCTATCGCTATGACAACGTCAACAAACAAATCAAATATCGCTTTAAATAATTCACCGAATCGCTATTCACAAAATCACGAATTTCAGTAATCACGAATATCACTAATCACGAATATCACTAATCACGAATATCACTAATCACGAATATCACTAATCACGAATATCACTAATCACGAATATCACTAATCACGAATATCACTAATCACGAATATCACTAATCACAGATTTCTTACGACGTGCGCTTATAACTAATATACTCTTCGCAAGCGTCGTTTCTAGATCCTTCTAGATTGTCCGATTCTAGCATACTCTAGAATGCTCCAGTCACTAGAACATTCCAGAATACGCTAGAATCTAGTGCGTTCGGTAGCACGGTTATAACATTACCCCCTTCTTAGTTCTGTTCGTCCCGAACAGCTTTCGTTCCGGTGTCCGCATGGTACGGAGCCAGTCTATCCAAATGAACGATCTTCATTCTTGCTCTCTTGACGGTAGACGACGTCATTCAAGCGGGTGATGACTTGATAAGGTCCTTCCCACCTTCGCTGGAGCTTTGGAGAACGTCCTTTCTTTCGCTGTGGGTTGACAGCCAAACTAAC
>NW_008705412.1:0-1661 GCF_000326865.2 Helobdella robusta | reverse complement strand
TTTCTCCAGTAGTTGTGTGGATAGCACTCCGGTATGCCATAAGAAACAATGGTATATGACGATCCCAATCCCGTTGATTTTCGTCGACTACTTTAGCCAGATGTTCAATCAGGGTTTGGTTAAATCGTTCCACCATACCGTCAGACTGTGGGTGAAGAAGTGTTGTTCGAGTTTTGTTTATACCCAGCAGCTTGCACATTTCACCAAACAGTTGTGACTCAAAATTTCGACCTTGATCTGAGTGGAGTTCCAATGGGACACCATATCGACTAATCCAATTGAGTACAATTTCCTCAGCGACGGTACATGCTTCTTGGTTGGGTATTGGAAACACCTCAGGCCATTTGCTGAAATAGTCTGCTACTACCAGAATGTAACGGTTTCCATAATCTGATATCTATAGCAATCCGTTTAAAGGGGACACCAACATTGTAGATTTGCATTGCTCCTTTTAGCCTTCTTTTGGGTCCTTTGACTGAAGCGCATGTGTTACATTTTCGACACCAGCTCTCTACATCTTCTCTAACGTGAAGCCAGTAGAATCCTTCTCGTATTTTGTCAAGGGTCTTGTTCACTCCTAAATGTCCCCCAGAAGGGCCGCCATGCATTTCATCAAGGATTTCGGTCGTTCTACTTCTTGGTATTACAACTTGCAACTTGTTTTGATCCATCAGCTGATTCCCATTTTCGTTTCAGCAAATCTCCTTCCAAATACATAGAGTCCCACTGAGCCCAATAACCCTTTAACACGGCACTATATTCTGAGATGCTTTGCCAGTCCGGTCGCTTGCCCTCCTTCTTCCATGTGATCAAATGTTGTAGGTCCTCATCCGCAAACTGTGCATCAGCAAGATCCGTTGGTGTCCAACCTTCATCCGCTGATATTGCTGTTGCTCTTATGTCTTCCGATTGTATCTTCTCATGGTGACGACAGCAATATTTGCATCCTGGTAAACATGGTCGACGTGAGAGAGCATCAGCATTACTATGAGTCGTTCCTTTGCGGTGCACGATCTCGAAGTCGTACATTTGTAAACGCTCCAACCATCGGGCCATCTGTCCTTCAAGATCCTTGAAGTTGAGGAGCCATCTTAACGCTGCATGATCAGTTCGGAGAATAAATTTCTGTCCATAAAGGTACTTGTGGAAGTGTTTTGTTGCACTGACTATTGCTAGTTACTCCTTCCTGGTCACACAATAGTTTCGTTTGTGAATCCTCTGCTATAATACGCTAGCACCTTTTCTTTTCCGTCTATATGCTGTGACAAAACGGCTCCGATTCCGTTGTTACTTGCATCAGTATCTAACACAAACGTCTTGCCACGAACTGGATATGCTAGCAAAGGAGCATCACATAGTTCAACTTTTAACTTTTCAAATGCTCAGTCGCATAGGGTATTCCAGTTGAAAACTCGGTCCTTCTCGGTAAGTTGGTGGAGAGGTCTGGCAACTTTTGCAAAATCCTTTACAAAACGTCGATAGTACGTTGCCAATCCCTGAAAACTGCGCAATTCATTTTTATCCTTTGGAGTTGGCCAGTCTTTCACAATTTTTATCTTGCTGAGATCGGTTCGAACTCCATCTGAAGATACCACATGTCCCAAATAGTTAACTTCTTTAGAAAATAACCTGCACTTTTTAACGTTCAGCTTTAAATTTGC
>NW_008705411.1:5879-6739 GCF_000326865.2 Helobdella robusta | reverse complement strand
ATCATCTCAAACCTGTTTCACAAGGCAAAATTTCATTTTACAATTTTGACATAAATTCTAAATTTCAATGTCATACGGACATACATACAAACATTCATACATACATAAATATATACATACATACATACAAGCATACATACCTAACATAACATACATACACACATACATACATACATACAAAACATACATACATACAAACATACAAACATACATACAAACATACATACATACATACCTAACATAACATACATACACACATACATACATACATACAAAACATACATACATACAAACATACATATAAACATACATACAAACATACATACATACATTCATATATGCATGCACACATACATGCATGCATACACACATACAAAAATTTGATGTCATGGAATTATTTTTTGTAACTTCATTTGAGCGTGTAATGATTAAAAGCAGATGTATGTTCAGCAACAATGAAAGAACAAAAATATTATGTCTGATGGTAGACGAACGAGTGAATGGTGAACGAACGAACGGACGGACGGACGAACGAACGAACAAACGAACGAACGAATGAGCGAGCGAACGAATGAGCGAGCGAGCGAGTAAGTGAGTGAGTGAGTGAGTGAGTGAGTGAGTGAGTGAGTGAGTGAGTGAGTGAGTGAGTGAGTGAGTGAGTGAGTGAGTGAGTGAGTGAGTGAGTGAGTGAGTGAGTGAGTGAGTGAGTGAGTGAGTGAGTGAGTGAGTGAGTGAGTGAGTGAGTGAGTGAGTGAGTGAGTGAGTGAGTGAGTGAGTGAGTGAGTGAGTGAGTGAGTGAGTGAGTGAGTGAGTGAGTGAGTGAGTGAGTGAGTGAGTGAGTGAGTGAGTGAGTGAGTGAG
>NW_008705411.1:0-1563 GCF_000326865.2 Helobdella robusta | reverse complement strand
ATGTATGTATGTATGTATGTATGTATGTATGTATGTATGTATGTATGAATGTATGTATGTATGTATGTATGTATGTATGTATGTATGTATGTATGTATGTATGTATGTATGTATGTATGTGTGTATGTATGTATGTATGTATGTATGTATGTATGTATGTATGTATGTATGTATGTATGTATGTATGTGTGTATGTATGTATGTATGTATGTATGTATGTATGTATGTATGTATGTATGTATGTATGTATGTATGTATGTATGTATGTATGTATGTATGTATGTATGTATGTATGTATGTATGTATGTATGTATGTATGTATGTATGTATGTATGTATGTATGTATGTGTTTGTTTGTGTGTTTGTGTGTTGGTGTATGTGTGCGAGCGTGTGCGTGTGTGTGTGTGTATGAATGTATATGTGTATCTCTTACATTCAATTGATTTTATTACTTCTTTGATGACGTCAAAAAATATCGCCTCGTATATTATTATTGTTGTTGTTGTTGTTGTAGTTGTTGTTGTAGTTGTTGTTGTCGTTGTCCGCTGGTTTGTATGTACATCATGGATCAATACAATAAATCAAACGTGTCAACAAGGGTTTATGTCAAACAGCAACAACAAAAACAATAAAGATAATAATAATAACAACAATGATAATAAGTAAATAAAAATAATAAAAAATTATATAAAATAATAACAAAACTAGGCAAGAGAGCCATTATTCATAACACATAACGATATAACGATGTTAATGTTATGCTAATACCATGCAAACAATGACAACCGCAACCACAATAATAACAAAAATAATAATAACCTGGGTAAGAAAAGTAGGAAGAAGAAGAAGAAGAAGAAGAAGAAGAAGAAGAAGAAGAAGAAGAAGAAGAAGAAGAAGAAGAAGAAGAAGAAGAAGAAGAAGAAGAAGAAGAAGAAGAGAATGAAGAAGAAGAAAGAAAGATAAACATTATTAACGCCTAACAATAAGAATAATAATAGTATAAACCGTTTTAAAATGAATCAAATAAGTGCTAAAAACAAAAAAAAACTCCAGTGTCAACCGACAAAACTACTACTACTACCACTACTACCACTACTGCTACTACTACTATCACTACTGCTACTACTGCTACTACCACTACTGCTACTATCACTACCACTACTTTTACTACTGCTACTACTATGCCACTACTACTACCAGTACTTACTTCTACTACTACTACTAGTACAACTACAACAACTACCAGTACTACTATTGCTGCTGCTGCTGCTACTACTACAACACACCAACAATGACAAACGACGCAAAGAAGACAACACGTGATACACACAATAAAACTCAAGTCCATTCTTCTTAGCATAGAACAAATTATTAACAGATATATAGACACGCATATGAACAATCGCATACAAACACAAACCCTCTCTCTCATTCTCTCTTTCTCTCTCTCTCTCTCTTTCTCTTAGTCTTTTTTCTCTCCTACTGTCCCATTTTTTTCTCTTTCTCATTTCTTCTTTTTCATTTTCTTTCTTTCGTTTCTTTTTTTCACTTTGTCTTGCTGTC
>NW_008705410.1:5909-6740 GCF_000326865.2 Helobdella robusta | reverse complement strand
CCCAATGATAAAATTTATATAAAGCAANATATATCGTTGCTGTTGCAAAAGTTTAATTCATTTTGTATTTTAGAGAACATTGCTAAGTGCCCTTCTGTGCGAGACCCTGTACACTAATATTATCTGTTTAGCAGGGGCGAAATGATAGTTTTTATGGCTATTGTTTTTAACCAAGGGCTCGCACATACATACATACATACATACATACATACATACATACATACATACATACATACATACATACATACATATATACATACATACATACATATATAATAATAATGCATACATACATACAAACAGACATACATACATACATACATAAACATACATAAAGATTAACGAATAAAAAAAATTAATGTAGACTTACTAAATCAATGAAAAGAAAACATATAAGAAAAATTTGTCTATTTTTTCAATCTGTACATTTGTATTAAAAAACTACAACTTAGTATTTTTTGTAATTAATTATGACGTCAAGATGATCGTTTTTTTTTGTTTATTTACCTAAAATATCTTTAAATTAAAAATAATGGCATTAAATTATTGAATCTCTGAGAATGTTGATTGATCACATCTTAACCATTCATCTCTGTTACGTGAGTGTAACACTGGCAGAATTCAACGTTTCAGATGCCTACATCGGCTGTTTCAAATTCATCAGCTCTAATAATTCGCAACCTCATGTCGTTAGTAGCATTATAGAATGTTCCAGAACTTGCACTGACCTGGGAAGCACTCACATGATCGCCTTAAGGAGAGGAAGAGATTGCTTCTGCGTCGACAGAATGGATGCCGCTGTAGCTTCATCCCAGTGTCACGTCCGCTGCC
>NW_008705410.1:2282-3484 GCF_000326865.2 Helobdella robusta | reverse complement strand
ATTAATGTGTTTTTTGATGATAAAGGTTGGAAGCAGGCTATATTGCCGGTAAATATGGGTGGACTGGGTTTGGGCGTCGTGGCCGAGTTGGCACCATCAGCCTTTTTGTCATCGGCCGCGGCCACGGCAGCCCTCCAGGATAAAATCTTACCAATGGATGTAGCATACCAGGATGATTTAAGACTTGAAACATTTCGGCGTTGGTGCACGGTTTACGGAGATATAATGGACATAAATGTGTGTTCGCAGAAGAAATGGAATGAACCATCTTTGAATGTTTCAAAATCGAAACTGGAGGAATTAAATGACTCTCCCTCAGATAAGGCCAGGTTGATGGCCGTCAGAAGTGAATTGGGGTCTGCTTGGCTAAGGGCCATTCCCAGTACAGCTTGTGGTACAAGGCTCGTCAATGGTTCTATTAGTGAGTTTATGCTTGAGACTTGGGCTGCCGGTGGTGTCAGGTTACAGATGCTTGTGTGGGGCGGATGTTTCTCAGTTGGGTCACCATGGTTTATCGTGTAGGCTTGGTTCAGGAAGACAAGCAAGACACTCTGCCATGAATGATTATATATGCAAATTATTCCAGAAAGCAAATATACCCGCCGTTAAGGAACCAGCAGGCCTACTATCTGAAAGCAACTTCAGGCCAGATGGTTACACCCTGGTACCGTGGTCCCAAGGTTGTTGTTTATCATGGGATGTGACGTTCCCTCACACGTTAGCCGAAAGGTACATCAATTACACGGCTATGGAGCAAGGTTCCGCCGCGGTGAAGGCTGCTGATTTCAAAAATACTAAGTATAAAGATTTAAACGACAATACGAGTTTTTGTTCCGATCTGTGTGGAGACATTTGGCCCAGTGGATAAACAGACACAATTATTTTTTGATAACATTGCTACTAAAATAGTTGAAAAATCTGGTGATCCCAATGATAAAATTTATATAAAGCAAAATATATCGTTGCTGTTGCAAAAGTTTAATTCATTTTGTATTTTAGAGAACATTGCTAAGTGCCCTTCTGTGCGAGACCCTGTACACTAATATTATCTGTTTAGCAGGGGCGAAATGATAGTTTTTATGGCTATTGTTTTTAACCAAGGGCTCGCACATACATACATACATACATACATACATACATACATACATACATACATACATACATACATACATACATATATACATACATACATACATATATCA
>NW_008705410.1:0-1539 GCF_000326865.2 Helobdella robusta | reverse complement strand
TAAATAATGGCATTAAATTATTGAATCTCTGAGAATGTTGATTGATCACATCTTAACCATTCATCTCTGTTACGTGAGTGTAACACTGGCAGAATTCAACGTTTCAGATGCCTACATCGGCTGTTTCAAATTCATCAGCTCTAATAATTCGCAACCTCATGTCGTTAGTAGCATTATAGAATGTTCCAGAACTTGCACTGACCTGGGAAGCACTCACATGATCGCCTTAAGGAGAGGAAGAGATTGCTTCTGCGTCGACAGAATGGATGCCGCTGTAGCTTCATCCCAGTGTCACGTCCGCTGCCCAGATGGCAGGGCGTGCGGTGCGATGGATACTTATTCAGTATACAAACATCGGCGAATGCTGATACACGATGTTGCTTATTTTTCCACTAAAGATTACCTACCTGTTGAGAATAAACCGTTTACACCTGCTTCTTTAGAAACGTGTGCATTTTATTGCTTACATCGCGAATCTCCCTTTTTCTGTGTACAAGCTGTTTACGGATTCTGCACATGCAAAAATTGTATGTTCTATGCAAATTATTTTCCATTAAAGCCGGATGTATTTGAATGCAATGTGAGGTGTCCGCACGATGAGAACGAGATTTGCGGCTGTCACCAAAAAAGTGGCCGAGACAATAGTGCGGTCTACCTGACTCGTTTCAAATATGAGTTCCAAAAGGGCACCTCTCTTTTTGCTCGCTGCCGAGATAGGGGTTGGATTAATTTGGTTTTTGACATTCCAGAGACATGCACGTACGGATGCAAGGAGGGATGGAAAGACGGTAAAAGGCCATGCATGGAAAGAGATTGCTCTTTCAATAACGGAGACTGTGGAGCATTGAAATGCATTGAATCAGTGGTCAATGGTTACTCGTACATTGAATGTGTCTGCCCGTATGGCCAGGCTAGAAATAAAATGGATGAGTGTGAAGTTTTTAGGCTAAACTTAGCCTTTAAAAGAAAATCCTACCTTAGCTCAACACTCAACCATTCACATTATGGACTTTTAGATGCAATTCATTTAACTGACGGCATATACGATGGCTTCAAAGGCGCTCAGATCAATGATAACATCGCCGCTTGGATTGCAGTTGAACTCGAGATGTTATTTTGCGTTGGTTATGTTAAAGTTTATAAAAGATACTGCGTGAGTCTAAAGAAGTGTGACGAAATGAATGGTTTTGTCGTCTCACTGAATGTCACGTGAAAGCTTTTTTCCTTCGAAGTTCGTCATAATCCAGCAGGCAGACGACCTGTTTTGGTTAGGAAGCACAGCTGTGGCCGAGTTAGAAGTCTATGAGGCTGGTTGCGACGTTGATAACGGAAAATGTGGAGAGAAGAGGTGCTCAGAAATCCGAGAGGGAAATGCTACCGCCATCAGCTGCAGTGAATGGAACGATACCGAGTTGGTGTCGGTATCGGCCCCTTTCTACGGCTGCTACCAAAAAGTAGACTTCATGGGTACATTAGTGTGGCCAACCGATTATGAACAATGCAATGCCGAATGCAAATTGAAGGATGAGTTGTCTGTGA
>NW_008705409.1:709095-710597 GCF_000326865.2 Helobdella robusta | reverse complement strand
ATGCTAATATAACATTTTAGAATTAATTTAAGCTCAGACTAGACTGCCATGGGCATCAATTAACGACACTAAAAACCATGAATGAACTAACTTTTAAACTGGAAGAATTGAAAAATAAATATAAACTTCTATTTAAATTTCCATATCTAAATATGCGAGCTAAATTGTACAAACCCATCAAGAATTACGTTTCAACAAGCCAAGGTCTTTACAAAATTAAAAACTGTGAATTTTTAAATTTGGATTGTTTCGTTGTCAGCAGAGAAAAAAAATTTAAGTTTTATAATATACTGAGGCTAGTCCTAATCAGAGTTTTAAACAAATAATGAAGATGCCGTGGCGAATCTAAACAACGTTGACGGGGAAGCCAAAATTTGAAAAGCTTTGAAATTTTTTCAATCAATCAATTAATTAGTTTATAAAGCACTGTTTCCGCGATGTTCAAGAGCGCTCTCAATGAATTTTGCAAACAGATGGGTCTTGAGATCGGCTATGAATTTCGTAAGTGATGGAGGAAAAGTCAGAGAAGGAGATAGAGTTGAGATCCAGAGAAAAGGGCCAGAAAAAGCAAAAACAGATTTAGCAAGAGTGTTTAACGCAAGTTAAGAAAAAGTGAGAACAAGAAGGCGGTCGAAAACCGGGGCGTTTAGTTAAGTTCAATTAAGTCTGATAAGTACTTAGGAAATAATTTGGATTGAAATTTACACATAAATGTGCAAATTTTAAAAAATATTCTATATTTTATAGGTAGCCAGTGCAAGAAAACAAGATATGGAGATATATAAGAAAGGAAATTGGCACGAGCAACTAGAAGAGCAGCAGAGTCAACAGCTTTACTTAAAGGATAGAGTAGAATCAGGAAGGCCATGGTAGAGCGAGTTACAATAAATAATCCTAGATAAAACTAAAGAAGTAACAAGAAGAAGAGCAGGATCATCAAAAGAAAACAAAAGTTTTTTTATTCTATGTAGATGAAAGTAAGAACTTCTAGCAAAACTATTAAAACAAATTAATTCAAATTTAGAAGGATTAAGTTTAAGAATTTGATATTCATATCAGGACAAAAAAAATTTTGAAATAAAAGATAGCATAATGAATTTATACTTTTACAGGTAAAATAGTGTCTATAAATAACAAACAGGCTAAAAACATCAAGTATCATTAATTCCTTGAAAATTGTAAGAAGATTAATTAGCTATCAAATAAAATTGGCATTTTAAACATTTTATCAAACCTTTTCAACAATATTTGATTTGAATATCTACCAGGAAAACTTTATCAATCGATAAACCAACTGATACTCAGAAAATATAAAAACGAAAGTGATTTGGCAAAAACATATTTATAAGGCTGAAAAAAAGACTAGTCTAAGTGATTCTAATGTTTAGGAGCTTATTACTAAAAAATTATAATAAAGTATAAAAACCTCCTAATAAATCGGGTACAATTCTTAAAACCTTTGTATCTTCATTTGGGAAATGATTGAAAAATATGACCAGTGC
>NW_008705409.1:707270-708169 GCF_000326865.2 Helobdella robusta | reverse complement strand
ATTATCTCTAGAATTGACATTTTTAGTCATCCCAACGCCGATGGTACTTGCCTCTATACAGTCATTTCCAAGTCAAACATCACTTCTCAACTCGACAACTTAAGTGCATGTACACAAGTGATTGAAGACTAGAATCTTTGTAACTATCTTCAAATGAACCCAAAAATTATAAAATATTTAATTTAATTTCAGGGGTGTTGAACGTCAAAATTTAAACTGCTGCTTTGTAAATTGTTACCCGAGGAAAATAAGAAAAATAAATAAAAACTCATTAACAAATTTTCTCAATTTGTCTTATATTATATTTTTATAAATACAAATTAAAATCCTTATTTGAAAAAATGCCTTTTTTCAAATTTAATTTATGTGAAAAAAATCGTAGATTGAATGACCAAATAAGAAGTTCAAAATCCTTTCTATATAACAGCGTTCAACAACTTGGCAAATCATAAAATTAGTTGTGCATATCCTGGCAGTTTAATACTCAAAAGATTATTAACGTGAAGATTATAAAAACACCAGACGAAGATGTAGATAAAAAATCTAATGATGTGAAAAATTTTTTTCTTGGATTCATTTTACAAGAACAATTAACTTGTGAAAAATTAGAGAAAGCAAATTTTAAAGAATTTAAAGCTACAAAGAGTGAAATTTAAATTAAATTATAGGTGTAACGTTAATGAACCTAGCCTACTATCTAAATTCATATAAATATACATCTCAGTGATTGATGAGTAAATAAAAAATTATTGTCAGCATATCAAGACCAACCAAAGCTGTAATAATTAAAATATAGTTAATGTAAAACTAATAAATTGAATAACCCTGATTGAACTGGCATTTTGAAAAAATTAATAATTGAGATTATTGGTTTACTAACTTAAAATGTAGGATATAAA
>NW_008705409.1:706417-707220 GCF_000326865.2 Helobdella robusta | reverse complement strand
TCGTAAACATTTTACATGGGTTGTATTATCATTTTTCAACTTTATGAGCGCACAGTTCACATTTGTGCTCGCATTAGCGAAGAAAGGAGACATGACCCGCCAATTTAGTGCGAAAGCGACGCGCGGACTCCAGATTGAGCTTGGGCTCTCGAACGTCGAGATCTATAGTGATGAGGTCTCGTGGATCGCCACGCGAGTCATCAATTCTGTTACTGGCCAGAAAGTTATAAAAATGCTGCCCTCAATAAGTCAGTTAAAATATGCGAAAGTCCTAAACCAGATTGGATGAAGTATACTAATGTACAATATGTATACAAAACAGGTTGGAAAAAACTTTGTTTTTATTACTGAATAATTTCATTTGTTTCAAATATTTTGTTCTTAGATAGTTTGGATCTTGCCTACATGAAAAGGAGAAAAGCTGAAAATTTGTCTAATCTGTCTGATTTAAATACAGATACTTTTGAAATAGAGAAGAAAAAAAGACGGTATGGTATATTTTTGAATTTGTTAATTAAAATTCAATGATGTGTTTTGAGAGAAATAAATTACTCCATAATTGTAGGAAAGTCTGTAGGAGGGTCTATGATTCCAGCGATGAAGAAATACCCACAAGAAAAGTTGGCGCTAAGAAAAGGAAAGAAAGGTGAATTTGACCTTATTTAATAATCTTTGTTTTAGTCTAAATTTCCTATTTCTTTATTGGCAGTATTGAAGAGCCAAGTGATTTGGAACATTTATTCAATTTGGACAATCTACCGACTTTCCCATCTACTTCACAAACCCCTAGGAATAAAAAGTTG
>NW_008705409.1:701012-702716 GCF_000326865.2 Helobdella robusta | reverse complement strand
AGCATGAATGAAGATGTCAAAAGAAAATTAACTTCAAAAGACCACATGACAAGGAGACTTAGATATCAAAAAAGAAAACATTTTCCAAAAGAACCTGAATCTGCGACAGATTTGAATATTCCGGACGATTTTAAAACAATTAGTAGCACAAGTGACACGCCGTTCCTCATGTACGATAATGGAATAAATTCAGAAAATCGTTTGATTTTGTATTCATGTTTGAACCAGCTAACGATTCTTTCAACTCATTCAAGGTATATAACTACCGATATAAATATATGTTGCTAGATAATATATTATATTAATATATAATAATATTATTTTTCAATATATAATAATTATTTTAAATTTTTTTAGATGGTTCATGGATGGAAATTTTTCGTTATGCCCAAGGATTTTTCATCAAATTTACATAATTCGCATCCAAACGAGAGATGATTTGTACATAACATGCGTTTATGTTTTAATGACAACCAAAACTCAACAAAGCTATGAAGAATTATTCAGAGCTTTGAAGGATGTTGCACAGAGACATCAATTAACATTACAACCAACTGATGTTATGATTGATTTCGAAATTGCCCCCCGGAGAGGAATTCAAGACGTGTTTGGTCACCACGTTCAGATTAAAGCATGTTTTTTTCATCTGACACAAAGTTCCTGGAGGAAAATTAATGAACTTGGATTAAGTGCGACTTATAAGCAAAATGAAAACATAAGACACTTTGTAGGAATGGTCGATGGGCTCGCCTTTCTACGAATCCAAGATGTGGAAGAAGGGATAATTTATTTGTTAAATAACATCCCAAATAATGATGACGACATAAGAAAATTTGTCAATTATTTTGATGAATTTTATTGTCGTGGAAAATTAAGAATAGTGCCCGGCAATAATCCACTCACCATACTTTTGAGGAGGACACCACCAGTATTTCCCCCTGAACTTTGGAACATGAATGAAATAACAGTTAGTGGGAATGCTCGAACAAACAATATTTGCGAAGGCTGGAACAGTTCTTTTAGGAGTTTAGTGGGCCATTCTAACCCGTCAATTTGGACCTTACTGAGAGCTTTCCAGTTAGACAGATCGATGAATATCAATGCATTTAATCAACTTCAAGAAGGTCGACCAACCTTGAAAAAAACATCTCAACACACAATTAACCATCAACGAAGATTGCGAAACATTTGCAACGATCTGAATAATGAGTTTGTTACCATACCCATAGCTTTACAAGCGATAGGACATACCATACTACTTACAAGAGATTACGATTACATTTAAAAACTCTGTTTTTAATACTTAATTTGCAATGATTTCTCCTGTTTACAATTATACAATGCATCTTTTATTAGTAATTTTATCAATCAATCAAATCAATCAAAATACATTTATGTAGAGCAGTTTCCCAAATTCAATTGCGCTCAAACTAAACTAGCAAAATAAACCACCTCCGTCAAGAAAATAAAATAGGAATAAAAATTGAAATAAAAAAAACACAGCATTTAAAAATACATTAAAGAAAATCATATGATAGAGTAATAACAGTAATAATTTTAGTTTTTAATCGGATTGGGTGATGTTTTTTCCGGGTGAAGTTTTTTCATGGTGATGTTTTATCTGGGTGATGTTTTTTCCGGGTGAATTTTTATCCAGGTGATGTTTTGTCCTCTAACTTTTTTGGGGTGACTTTTTATCCAGNG
>NW_008705409.1:699045-700962 GCF_000326865.2 Helobdella robusta | reverse complement strand
TATACGTACCACGTCGTTGTTTTCATTATTTTGTTGATATTGTCGAAACTATTTTATTACTGTATAATTATCCGTATTGTAACTTTTTATTATATACGTAACACGTCGTTGGGAACTAAAGGGAAATTTACGGAGGTTTGTACTATTATTATTATTATTGATTTTTGTGAATTGCACGTGGTTATTGTTATATTTATGAGGTATTATTATGATTATTGATTATTGTGAATTGCATGTGGTTATTATTATATTTATGAGGTGAATTAACGTGGGTTTACATAACCGTGGTTCTCGTCGGCAACGAATTATTGCTTGCTTGGATTTTTATATTACATGTTTGCTTGACTATGCTATGTATTTGAATGGTTGTGTGCACAGCTTGCATTGTATGCTTTGACAATATGGATGACTACCTTGTTGTTTGCATACACTGGGCTGAACCTGGTGATCGTTAGGTTTATGTGCATGATATGCGTGGGATGACAAGTCGTTTGTACTTGATTGTCGTGGACTTTATAATTGGGATTTGCCTTGAACTACTGCAATATATACCATACTGTGTGATTCTATATTGACATTTGCACCCATTGGGCCTGACTCCTTATTTGATTTCTTACTTGATTTATTCCGTGATTTTATGTCTTATGGATTTTATATATTTGAAGAATTTTAGTATCTCGTATTGAATATAGTTTTAAATTTGTTCTTATATGTTGATATTAGGTTTAATTATGTGTATGTGTTTGTTTGGATTGATAGGGTTATGTTTGATATGTATTCTGGAATTATATTGAATTATTATTTTAGTTTATAATTATTATTTTTATATATTGATATAGTGGTTACTTAATTGTATATTATAAATTGACTGGATATAGTTATAATGGATAGGTTTCTCTGAGTTTTTGTACATTTATGTTAACTAATAGGATAGATTTCTCTGGGTTTTGCACATTTATATTGACTAATAGGATGGGTATTTGTTTAATTGGTTAAATATTGGTTTTCTTCCACTTTTATAATCTGTTTGTTATTTTATTGTATATTATAGTTTTATAGACTGTTACACTTATTTTTCATTGAATTTCACTGGTTATCAACTTTGGTTTTGTTAGCACTTTTATATGTTTGAATTTTGTGATTTTAATTATTTGGTTTTGTTAGCACTTTTATATGTTTGAATTTTGTGATTTTAATTATTTGGTTTTAATATTTCATGGTTTTATGTGGTTGTTGGTCTTGTAAGATTTCAAATTGGGTTCAATCTGTTTTATTTCCACAGTAATTCATGATATATTTTAAATTCATTTTATATTACATTAATTAATTTGTTCTATTTTCACATTGCATATGATTAATTTTTATATACAGTCTGCTATTATTCCTGATGAGAGCATAGCTCGAAATACCGGTATTGACACAGGCAGACTGAAGTACTTACACTGTTTCAATAAAAAAACTTTACAAGGCTATTCGTTTGTCTTATTCATCCGCACGGCCGTGTTCGTGTTTAGCTACACAGATTTATATCTAGCCACTTCGAAACCTAACCTGTACAGGGACCGATCTTGGCCATGTGGATGGATGATAGAAGAGGAATGAATGAGATGAACAAAAGGGGGAGATGGGAAAGAAACAATAGATGGGAGGAAGATGATGATATGATGATTAGACGTATGAGAAGGGAGGATGAGGATGAGGGGATTACACGACATGGAAGGAGGGATTATGATGAGAGAAAACGTCAGAATGATGATGGGTTGAATAAGGACACTATGAGTAATGTCGACGATTCAGTAATGATATCGTCGAGATGGTGATGAAGGAATATGAAGGGGTCATGAAGATAGCGAATTCACCTGTGGAGGAAAAAGGGCCGAATAATCAAACTGTTAGTGAGATGAACACGGAATCAGT
>NW_008705409.1:695833-696797 GCF_000326865.2 Helobdella robusta | reverse complement strand
TCTTCAGAAACAATTTCCTCATCAAGCCCTTCAGCAACTATTTTCATTGCAATGATATTTCAATTTCCTTAGGAACAACAGCAAGCGATCTTTCTAAACAATGGTTCACTCGTCAGTAACTGTAAATAAATATCAAACTATTAAGAACAATGTAATATTTTTAATATTTTTCAAACTTTTCAGAAACAATTTTATCTTCAACATTATACAAAACACTTCAGAAATTAAACTATTATAATAAATTAAATTCATATTAAATTAAAAACTAAAATTAAACTAAACTTAAAACAAAATCATAAACGATTAAAACTAGAGCTTTTCAGTCTGTATTTATAGGCTTCTTTCCATACACTCTCATCAGCGTATATGGCAAGTCATTAATTAAATAATGAAAAACTATGAATACATATTTTAAGACCTCCTTTTAACGCTGATTGGTTTGAAATGAAAAATCACGCCATAATGCTGTTAATTTATAGGAAGTATACAATTTTTGACAATCCTTCTTTAAAACGTGTTCACAAATTGTAGTTCACTAAAAAATCACGCCACGCTCTACAGTTCAACGCCTTAAATTTGTCAAACTCTTAAAATGGACACAGAGGCTGAATTTCGACACGTTGATATTCCAAATACTTTAGAGACTATAGCAGACTCAGCAACTATCTTTCGAAACTTTCAGAAACAATTTTCTTCTCAGCAATATCTCAAACTTTTTACAGATTAAATTCATTTTTCAAATAGATAAATCAGTTTCAAACAAAAAAACTGGAAGTACGAAAGGACGATCAGACATTGACAAAGTTGAATGCTAAGACACTTACATAAGAACGCTAGAAATTCTGATATCTAAAAATAAGATATAATTCTGGTAACAAAATATTAAAAAACATTATAATTTCAAGTAAAAATTGCTAAACCTTATAAAATTCTTCAAAACTCGATAAAACACGTAAAACATGAT
>NW_008705409.1:694108-695451 GCF_000326865.2 Helobdella robusta | reverse complement strand
GGTGTGTTTGGGTATCGCAGGACAGGGATGATAGGATGATGATATGTACGTTTAATAACTGTTTCTATGGGTTCCGGTGGTGTGGATCCATAAGCTTGGTGTTGTCGTCCTTTGATTATGTTGTTGCTATAAATGTGTTGTTTTTGGGATGTTTGGGCATTGCCTTTCCGGGGTGGTGCTTATCCGGTTTGTCTGAATTCTACTGGGTTTGTGCATTGTTGCGGGTGTTCGGTCGATTTAGTATGTGCGTAATAATTTGGAGATTATTTTTATTTTATAGATAGCGTATTTGTGGGGTTGCCGGTTCTGTTTATTTATTTTCTATTTGTTTATTTATTGGTCTATGTGTTTAATGTACTGGACCTATTGGTGTTTGTATGGATGTTGTAGCATCCCGTTGGGATATATGTCGTTATTGATTGGATTGGATTTTCTTATATATAATTTGGGGGAACGTATTGGAATACATTGTATGATTTTGGGGTACATGATATTTTGTATGGTGTATGGCATAGGTATTTATAATGTTGGGTATATAATTACGTTGGAGTTTTCCCTAATTGTCTCTGGTCAGGTATATGTATGGTATGTCTGAACAAAATAGTTTGTTATATATTTGGGGTTGATTATTTGTAACGAATGGGGTTGATAAACTTGATATGGGCTCAACTTTAATATATTACATTGTTTATTTCATTTCTTTTGGGTAATGCTGTTGTGGATGACGTGTTTTGGATAATTTTTATGCAATTTCTATTGATATGGGGTGTATTGTAAATAGACTGGCGTATTTCTATAATTAAATGGGTTTCACATTATTGTATTACATGGTTTGTTTCATTTCTTATGTATATTTCTACTGTAGATGGCGTATTTTTAGCGTTTATTATAGATTTGGGTATATTATATTATATATGGACTGTTGATCCTATATATTTGGGTGGTAGGAAAAAACATCACCCGGATAAAAGTTCACCTGCTAAAAATGCAGAGAAAAAACATCACCCGGATAAAAAATCACCCGGATAAAAAATCACCCGGATAAAACATCACCCGGATAAAACATCACCTGAATAATACATGACAAAATTTAATATAAAATATAAAACTTTTACAATCGATGACAAGCGTCTCCAATTTATATTCTATTTAAAAATTTAAAAACTTTTTTTAAATAGAATTATTTGCTGCGCACAATAATTTGGTGCACTAATTACCGCCTTGAAGTCGTTTGATTGGCTGTAGGATTTGTCTGCTTTTGTTAAAATAGTCTCAAAAATTTGTTTGGTTTTGCAGCAAATGTAGAACTTTGCTATTGAATTTCCCCATTGAATTTGTTTAAT
>NW_008705409.1:581599-616287 GCF_000326865.2 Helobdella robusta | reverse complement strand
AATAAACAAACAAATCTAGTAATAATAAGTAACGAATGGTCTAGAAATAATAAACAACCTAACTAAACTTAACTAAAATATAACGAAAATAATATTGTGTTGATTGTTGTGATTGATTGCTGCTGTTGGTGTCGTGTTGAACAAAAAACAATACAATACAAATAACCCAGAACGTAAGAAAGAAAGAATAGAGTCCCTAACTTACCTATGTTCACTAAATTAACTCACCTACCTATGTTCAATTAGCTCAACTTACGAATTAATCCTACCTATTTGTACAATTACGAAGAAAAAAGTAAGGAAAAGAGAATAAAACATCAAGCAAACAAAACAACGAATGTATGGATGTATGTATGTATGTGTTTGTTTGGGTGTATGTATGACCGCGCAATAATAATAACAATAAAATAAACGAACAAATCTAGAAATAATAAGCAACGAATAAAATAAACGAATAAATCTAGAAATAATATGTAACGAATAAAACAAACGATTAAATCTAGAAATAATAAGTAACGAATAAAATAAACGAATAAGTTTAGAAATAATACGTAACGAACACGTCTAGGAATAATAAATAACTTAACTAAAATAAAGAAATAAAAAAAAGGGACCAGGCGCTAAGGGAATGCCCTAAAGTGCCCGGTCGGATCTCAACGCATTTTCGGCTCCTATTTATACCAGTTCCATTCATATATTCTTATCATTTCAATCAATGACATCATTAAAAAACTTTATTTAATGTATATGAAACATTATTATAGGTGCTTAACAACAATATATTAACTATACTAGAATGAATTCTATACTAGTAGAAAATTAAGGAACGCCACCCTAACTTCCTGATTGGCTCGTTTGGTTTGAAAACCGGATAACGTACACACGCAATTAATAATATTTTTATTTAATTATTAAATAGATTTATTATTTAAAAAATTATTTTAGATATCTGTATGCCTGTGTATGTACATATTTGTTGTTATGAATTCCAAATTTACTTGCCACCGCTCCTTAGTTGAACAATTTTAAAATTTATATATGTACATGTAAATGTTTGTGTATGTCTATATATATTTATATACTCATTTATTTATTCATTCATTCGTTCGCTCATTCATTTATCCGTTCATTCATTCATTCATTTGGTCGTTTGTTCGTTCATTCATTCGTTCGTTCGTTCAACCATTCATTCATTCATTCGTTCGTTCGTTCATCCATCCAGTCATTCACACAGTCTCCATAGATAAGCTTAGTGTTGGAGTTAATTATTTAAATATATTTTTAACCGGATGGTTTTAAATAAAATTTTGGTTTATTTTATTCCTTTCATTTCATCATTTCCTGTGTCTATATCACACACCACACACACACACACACACACACACACACACACACACACACACACACACACACACACACACACACACACACAAACACTAATTTTTTTCTTGTTAGTCTGTTTTTGTCTGTCTGCTGGTTTGTTTGTATTGTTTGTCGATTTGTTAGTTTGTTTGTTTCATTGTTTGTTTGTTTGCCTGTTTGTTTATTATTTAATTACATTTTTATCTGATTTAAATTAAATCAAAACTTTATTCATTTGTTTCATTTCATATGTACATCAGGCAGGCTATACACTTACACACTCAAAAACACGTGCATATGCGTATTTATTTATTTTTTTTTGTACGTCTGTTTGTATGTATGTTTGGTTTTTTGGCTGGCTGGTTGGTAGGTTGGTTGAAAGGTTGATACTTTGGCTGTTTGGTTGATAGATCGGTTGTTTCGTTGGTAGTTTAGTTGACTGTTTGGTCGGTATGCTCTGTGTGTGTGCGTGCGTGTGTGTGTGTGTGTGTGTGTGTGTGTGTGTGTGCGTGTCCAAGCTGGTGTACTTGAAACCGCTCCTTTCTTACTCTACCATTTAAGAAAAAATTTTGTTTGTATATGTGTGTGTGTATTTGTTAATTTTTTGGTGACATTATTTGTTTCTCCGTTCGTTCGTTTGTTTGTTGATTTATTCATTCATTTGTTTTAATAGTTATTTAAATTTGGACATAATATTTGGAAAAAAATTTGATGTTTATCGAATATGCTGATTACCTAACAATAGAACGTTTTCAATGTCTTTCACGCAGTTAAAATTGTTCTCACATCGTCAATGCTGTCGTTCAATCAACAGTCTAATAATGAACCTTCCAAAATAATTCACATTTTGACTCGTTTCAATTAATTTCGACAAATTTCAACTTGAATTCGAGTGACTTTCAAGCTATAATTGCACTTGCTCGGCTCGGCTCGCGATCGAACCCTCTACGAGAAGGTCTACAGAAAACGGTCGGCACTAATATTGGCCGGACCGCTCGAAATCTTGATGTTTTCGATATATAGTATCATGATTCGACTAAATTGTTATCATTATCTGTGTATCACCAAATACACAGTATAGCACGATTTTTTAATGTGACGCTGATATAGTAACGAAATTAATAATTGCAATAGACAAAAAGGTCAGTAGCCATGCAGTAATAATACTTATTCAAAGAGTTCGTATAATTACACCTACTCACATTACTTATACTTGCACGCACACGCACGCGACACATACACACATACATAAGCACGTACATGATGATCGTACGATCAACCAACATATGGAAGGAAGTTTTTTTAATTTTATTAAATCACTTTGTTTTTAAGATTGATTGAAAGATAAGTATCATTGAAACGGGATTGGTAATTCGGAACGAAACCGTTTGGGGAAATGAAGTCATTTTAAAATTAGTTTCTCAGTACGTTAGTGAATTAGCCAGAATAAATAATGTATTCGATTCTTATAAATAGAAAGATATGTGTAGTTATTAAATATATATATATATATATTTATACATTTAAATTTTACAATTAAAGTGAAGTAAGGTGTGTGGAGTCAACTTATTTTGAATTCTCTCGGAATAATTTGATTTGAACCGCGCGCGTACATACACATGTAACATAACATTGATTTCTGTTGGTTTTATAAGGAAGTTATATAAAAAAAATATATAAAGAATTTAAAATTCATGTATACAAATAATTACCAAGATTATATGTTTACCTAAAAAGAAATACAACAGTTCCAACCAGTCAATCAATCAGAATGTTTCGAAGTTTGAGTAGCTCTGTTGTCAAGAATGTATATTAGTGTATTATATAAAATCAAAAATCAATAACATTCAAGCAATAAAATTTTTACAAATGTTAATGATTGAATTGATTGTAAGTATAATATATAAAAGAAATGAACTAAAAGAAATACATTTTTTTATTTTTCAATAGTTATGTGAAAAAGGAGTAATCTCGATTAAATTTGAATTCAACTAGCTAAACGTATACACATACTCGAATCTTCCCATCAGGAAGTCCGTAGGCGGTCGTTGAATTCATTCTAGTATAGTTAACATATTGTTGTTAAACACATATAATAATGTTTCCTATACATTAAATAAAGTTTTTTAATGATGTCAATGATTGAAATGATAAGAATATATGAATTGAACTGGTATAAATAGGAGCCGAAAATGCGTTGAGATCCGACCGGGCGATTTAGGGCATTCCCTTAGCGCCTGGTCCCTTTTTTTATTTCTTTATTTTATTTTTAAGTTAAGTTATTTATTATTTCTAGACGTGTTCGTTACTTATTATTTCTAAATTTGTTCGTTTATTTTATTCGTTACTTATTATTTCTAGATTTGTTCGTTTATTTTATTGTTATTATTATTATTGCGTGGTCATACATACACACACACAAACACACACACACACACACATACATATATTCGTTGTTTTGTTTGCTTGATGTTTTATTCTCTTTACTTACTTTTTTCTTCGTAATTGTACAAATAGGTAGGATTAATTCGTAAGTTGAGCTAATTGAACATAGGTAGGTGAGTTAATTTAGTGAATTTAGGTAAGTTAGAGACTCTAATCTTTCTTTCTTACGTTCTAGTTTATTTGTATTGTATTGTTTTTTGTTCAACACAACACCAACAGCAGCAATGAAACACAACAATCAACACAATATTATTTTTGTTATATTTTAGTTAAGTTTAGTAATTTATTTATTATTTCTAGACCATTCGTTACTTATTATTACTAGATTTATTCGTTTATTTTATTCGTTACGTATTATTTCTAGATTTATTATTCGTTTATTTTATTCGTTACTTATTATTTTTAGATTTGTTCGTTTATTTTATTGTTATTATTATTGCGTGGTCATACATACACACACACAAACACACACACACACATACATACATATATTCGTTGTTTTGTTTGCTTGATGATTTATTCTCTTTTCCTTACTTTTTTCTTCGTAATTGTACAAATAGGTAGGATTAATTCGTAAGTTGAGCTAATTGAACATAGGTAGGTGAGTTAATTTAGTGAACATAGGTAAGTTAGGGACTCTATTCTTTCTTTCTTACGTTCTGGGTTATTTGTATTGTATTGTTTTTTGTTCAACACGACACCAACAGCAGCAATCAATCACAACAATGATTGATTTCGTTATATTTTAGTTAAGTTTAGTTAAGTTGTTTATTATTTCTAGACCATTCGTTAATTATTATTACTAGAATGGTTCTTTTATTTTATTCGTTACTTATTATTTCTAGATTTATTCGTTTATTTTATTCGTTACTTATTATTTCTAGATTTGTTCGTTTATTTTGTTCGTTACTTATTATTTATAGATTTGTTCGTTTATTTTATTGTTATTATTATTGCGCGGTCATACATACACACATACACACATACACACATACATACACACATACACACATACACACATACACACATACATACATACACACATACATACATACACACATACATACATACATTCGTTGTTTTGTTTGCTTTATGTTTTATTCTCTTTTCCTTACTTTTTTCTTTGTAATTGTACAAATAGGTAGGATTAATTCGTAAGTAAATGAACATAGGCAAGTTAGGGACTCTATTCTTTCTTTCTTACGTTTTTGTTTATTTGTATTGTATTTTGTTCAACACAACACCAAAAACAGCTATCAAACACAACAATCAGCACAATATTATTTTCGTTATATTTTAGTTAAGTTGTATATTATTTCTAGACCTTTAGACTGTCGTTTTATTATTAACCCTCTCATGAACGGCTGCCTTGACGTGGCGAGGGGGCTTCTCACTAAATGCCGTTCAAATAAGTGCTTCTCCTTCTCTTGTTTGTTTTTTTAAAAATGCGATTCTCTATCCTTCTCCTGGTTGCATTTTTAGCGCAAATACTCTCAAACATGGGTTACATTAGCATTTGCATGTATATTATATGTATAACATACACATACAAACAACGGTACAGCACAAAACACGCACACACAAACATACAAATACATACATACATGCATACATACATACATACATACACAACCCGGATATGATTATTACTTCCCTATAGTTCTAATCATTTATGGGTTCATACATACATACATACGTTTAATTCAAACCAGCATTTGTTAGCAGTTATGTTTCTTGTTCTCTTTTTTTTACTTACTATCTTTTTATTAGTTTTTGTAGAAGTAAAATTGGTGAGCCTTGGCTACAGTTAAATATAAGTTTTGAACAAGATTTATCGCTAGCAACTATTTTTCAAACTCTTCAAATTACAATGGCAAACGCTTCGACACAACGATATTTTAAATTCCTCAGTGTTTACTGTAAAACTCTGACAAACCTACTCCAACGGGCCACTGTCGACCTTCAACGGACCACACTGCCGACCACCAACGACCTGCAAGGGAGGAAGAATGAAGGGGACTCGACTATCGTACTAATGTATACCCATTAAAAAACTTAATTATCATAAGTTAAGGCAATTGAATAGATAAATAGAATTATTTATATAATGTAAGCAATTTGAGAAGCATGCAACGGTTAAGAAAAATTAAGAAAAATTGTGTATCTGTGAAAAGTCAGCCAAATACCTCGTACAATAATAAATACATCAATTCAGCCACTATATTTTGTGACATTGTCGCTATATACTGCATTATTTTGACTCAATTCAATTTTGAATCATATACAAATTGTTTTGATCATGTTAAGAAAAATATTTTTTCACGCCTATATTCACTTATAAGTTTCGACAGCCAATCTATATGTAGTGCTGTCATGATGTTTTACTTTATTTCAAAATAAATTTAAATAAATTTTTGGTAATATTGCTGTCTTATTTATTATACTGTGTTTGTATCACGGCATTACGATTTATTCACATATACATTATCTTCGGCATGCAAGTCAGCCAACCAGGCGTAAGTCAGCCAAGTCAGCCAATTAGTCTAACCCCTGAAAAAGTTGTTTTCCACCATGCCAAAACTTGTTAATGTTGAAATTAAGAAACAGTTTAATTATTAAATTAAAATTAAAGTAAATTAAAGCTTTAAGCATAAGATGAGATAGTGTATTGTGTTGTGTATTTGTGTATTCTATAAAGAATTGATAAGCTTCATATATTTTTTAGTTTTATTTTTTTAGTTATTTGTTGGCTCATTAGTCAATCAATTAGTGTTAGTCATTTAATAGTGCTCAATTCTAATTTTTGAAATTCTGGATTCCATCACGGTCACACAGGAGAAGGAAAGCAAGCAAGGGTAACTAACCCACCTTCTGAATATTCCCACTGACACATGACATCAGTCAACTGTTGTAGGTTCTATTTTCATGTTTTGTCTATTTAATATTAATTTTTCAATTTAATTATGTACACCTTCTATGTTGTTAATAGTAATGTAATCTTAATCATCAAATGTATCCACTGTCTGTCATACCACATACTACACATACTGACTGATACTATTAATTTTAATAAAATATAAATTATAAATTAACTAATTAATAAAATACTCAAGTACTGTACTAGTAACTTTTGTTTTTATTTTAAGTAACTTGAATATTAAACTTAATACTTTTTAAAAAGTAACCTAAGTTGGCTACTTATATCTTACGACTTACTGTTACTCTTTTTTAGTATTTTATATAATATATTTATATAGTTTAATGTCTTATCTTATAGATTTTTTTATATTTTCATTTTAATTGATAAAATATTATAAATTATGGTCTAACTAAATTATTTATAATTATTAAAAAGAAATAAATATTTATTTATTGTTGTATAAATTATATATTATTATAGTCCTTTTTGCATTTGATATTCAGGACAAACTATTAAATGGAAAAAGATGTCTTCTTACAAATAAACTCTACTGCGGTTAGTGGTGCTTTGTCTAAGCTGCTTAGAGAGTTGGATGGAATGTTTTATATTATTTTTTTTCAATAATTTATCTGTTGCCATTCAAATTTAATTATGGTATACAGCTATTATTTAATATCAGTTTTTTGGATTGTAAAATTCATGGCTAAGGTTATTTATTTTAATTTTACAAAAAATTTGTAATAAAATAAGGTGCAGTGCACTAATGATAGCAGCTCAGTCAGCAAGGCATCCATGGTTACAAAAGGTTATTTTGAAGATGATTTCATAAAACATTTCATAATCCGAAAATCTGCTAAACAAAGTCATAGATCACCTCTTATCAACAGGTTACCTGCATTAAATTAATAAATTCATTATAACTTTATCATGTTAATACTTAATAATATCAATATTCTAATTAATACCATATTTTTTATAATTTTATATATCAAGTGGTGTCAAATTTTAAACCTTTTTCTGAAAATAATATAGTTGAAGCTTTATAGGTGCTGATAAATTTTAATTTTTTTTGTTAGAAGATTTTAACTATCATACACTTTAATTAAACTCATGCCATAATTTTTACCATTGAAAATTGTTAGTGAAGCAAAAACATTTTGTCAAAAAATTACAGAGGTTATTATATTAGGGCTCAATCTGTCAATGAAATGTTTGTCAAGTTCTTGGAAGAGTTGCATAAAAATAATGTTGGCTGTCAGGTGGGTACCATCCTATTTCATCTTTACTTCTATTTTGATTGATGTTATATTCTTTATTAATGTATTTGCAGATAATTTCAATAGGATCTGGTTATGACTCAACGTATTTCAGACTGAAATCATGCAATAAATTATGGGAGAATGATAATTACATCGAGGTCTGACATTTATTTCTATTTTTTTCTTTTTTCTCGTTTATTTAGATATTTAAAAAAATTTATTGAGTTGGACATGCATTCAATTGTGAAGTTAATTAATTATTCCAAGGTTGATTTTAAAGAGTTACAAGTTAAAAAACTTCAAATGATCAGAAATAACACTGTGATGAATAGATTAATTGCTGGAGAAAGTGCGAGAAATGGAAATGTGGCCGCATGGAGTGATGATGGTGAAGAAGAAGAAGAAGAAGACATGGAAGGAATAAGTAAGAGTTGTCAGTTATTATCTTTTTCGTAGATGACTCTTTTATTGACGGACTGATTATGATAAACCTCTAAAGCAGTTATAATTGAAATTGAGAAGCCTTTACTAATCTTCACAAACAGTTTACAATGGAGCTTGTTATAAAATGCTTGCATGCGATTTAACAAACATTGAAAAGTTGGAAAGTTTGCTTTTGAAAATATCAATCAACCAATCAGCACCAACTCTGCTCTTATCAGAAGTTGTTCTAACTTACATCAACCCATCAAGGTCTGCCTTCATCTGTCATCATCACGGTGTACAATTTATAACCCAAGTTTAATTGCCTTAAGACCTATGTATTTTATGCTTTGTTTGTTTTCATAAAAAAAAAACATAATCAAAAATAATTATATTTCTTTCTTATCACCTTAATTTTTTCATTTTCAAGTGCTGACAAGTTAATAACTTGGAGTTGTGCCTTCTTCAGCAATGCGATATTCATTTCTTATGAACAAGTGAATGAAAATATTAAAATGAATTTGTTTTATTCTCATCACCATTTTCATCTTCATAATTTCAGATGTTTACAAAATTTTAGCATTTTGTTCATCATCATTCCCTTTGTCATTTTCATGCCACTATTTAAAATTTTTAGATCTATCCTCATGATGAGTTTGGAAATTTTATGTTAGTACTTTTTTTGTTCAAGTGATGATAACGATGATAGTGATGTGGTGATAATGGCCATGGTGTTGTGATAATGATGTGGTTGTGATGATGATTGTGGTGATGATGAATTATTAAAAAATCGAAGGTGTGAACACTTTAAATCAATTGGCTCTCCCCTTAAATGTATCAATAAATACCCAACACTGTCATCGCAAGTGCAAAGATACTGCAACCTGGTTTATTCATTCATTTACTAATTTATTAATTAATTTATTTATTTAGACTTGGGAGTCGACTTATTTTCAAAATCTTCAAAGCATGACTTAGCTTAAGCTGTTGGTGACCGACTTGGCGCAGCTGCCTGACTTCAATTTCCAGACTTCGCTTGACTTCAAAACTCTAAGACGTCACTCCATAAACCATTTATAAAATATAATATTGACATTCGAATAACTTGCGAGTAAGAAATTAAATAACACAATCAGATTAAACATCAATTTGTTACATACTTTTTACATAGCACTTATGGTAATACATTGACTGATCAATTTAAACTACTGATAACCGGATTTATAAAAAAGTTTGAATTAAAAGCTTATTTGGAAAAGGCAAGATAGTTAAATGCATTTCTTGTTTGTTTGAGTAATTAGAAAATAAAATAATGACTTATATATAAAAGAAACAATATTAGCACGACTTGGTGCCATCCAAATGTTTCATGTTGAAGATCAGTCCCATGCTTAAAAACTCGTTCGCATGGGACACTGTTTACCTAAGCACTTAAGTAAGTTTTTGCTAATTTAGCCTCATCCTTTTATGCGTTTTCATTTTGTTTCCGAAACTTTGTTGAAAACTAGTTTTCTTTTAAAATTCACATTAAAATGTGGTAAGTCGTGACTTGAAAACATTGGGGTGACGCGAAAGAAAAAATTGGCAGCGACTAGAAATCGAAATAATCCTGGCCTAACTCGACCTGGCAACTCTGAAGGGGACGACTCTTAAGTCTATATTCATTCGTTCATCCATCCATCAATTTAACCAATTGTTAAACTTTAAAATGTTTCAATTTTTCATCCTCAATTGCATTACTGGCCAAATAATAACAATTATTTTGTTCATTCATCGAGCAGGGTTATGAGTCGAGCATTGCTTGCTCAATGGCTCATTATTACATTCATCATATAAAAGATAGTGAGAAGTTTCGCATATTTAAGTTGGAACAATTTGATGAAGATGATGAATGGTATCTTAAATGCTCTCATTACTTCATACTCAATGCTTTCCATGGCTCATGCGTTCATCTTGAAAAAGTTTTCTGGCCTATAAAAGAGGATCCAATAAATAATCACAAGGACATGTTCTTCAGATCTTCCAGACAGATGGAAATATTGAACACTACAAGTTCTAACTATAATGGGAATAACACTGAAGGTGTAAGTTATGCTTCAGTGCATGAAACAAAACTTTCAGTGCGAAGATATGGCCATTGTTGTCTTCCTATAGTTGTTTTTGATCAAAATAATAGTTATAATATTTCTTTATTCATTGTTGGTGGATTCCAAATAACTGACCAGCCAATGAAACACTGTAGATCGAAGACACTCGATGTTTATATCATATCAAAAGAACAGATTGATTTGAACAAATTTAACTTTATGCCAGAGAAACAAATGAGTCGGTCATTGAAATGTTTTGAGCGAATGCACTGTTCACTGACACAGTTGAATGAGAGAGAAATGATCATATTTGGTGGTCGTCGTTCTCCATTTCAATGCTGTGATGATGCTGTCCTCGTGAACTTCACAGAAGGAGAAGAGGAGGCAATTAAAAGTCTTAAAACGTCAGTTGCTAAGTTACATCTCAATAAGAGTAGGCTATTTTTTGAGATCGTTGATGATATTTCAGAATCATCACCGTTGTCATCATCATCCTCATCATCATCCCCACCATTAAGGTGGAGTCACACAGCGAACTTAGTCACAGGTTTGTTTCACTGATATTTTTCATTAAAAGGTTTGCGTCGTCATCAATAAATGAACACCTAACCACTGCTGTACAGTTGAAAAGAGATCACACCTGATGATAATTGGAGGACGAGATGCCGATGAAGTTTTTGCTGATTGCTGGCTTCTCGATATTCAGTTTTGGGAATGGAAAAAAGTGAGCAAATTACACGTCCAACATTATTCAGTTATTCTGCTGTATAATTAATTTATTAAATAAATAATATACATCAGGTAAGCAATTGTAACTTGCCGCCAAGATTCAGTCACACGTGCGACATATGGGAGAGAAGGAATGCTGCTTTGATATTTGGAGGACTCGATCGTCGACATCAACCCCTCGGCCAACTTCAACTTCTTGATCTCAATTCATTTGAAAGCACATATATGGGGTTCAACTCGTGTTTGAGGCCTAGGTAAAAAGAATCATTAATTCACAAGAATTATTTATTTCAAATTTATTATTATTATTTACATTTTGATGTTTTGTAAAAGTTGAGGCAAACACAATTTGCGTATCGAATTCAACTCATTCAGTGCTCTCCATCTTCATGAAATCTTTATTATTACCCTTAAATTAAACGCTAAATAACATTAATATTTATTTTTTAATATTAAATGATCGATGCAATATTCAAAATTGATGCTTCAATAGGTTCTCGCACACCTCCCACGTACATGGTGACAAACTTTTTCTCATTGGTGGTGTATTCAATTACAACTGCGACTACCTTACTCGCCGCCTGGATGAGGAAATGTTCGAAGGTGTCTTTCTCGTTGCTTCTGTTCTTAATCTGCTCACCGGATATGTTTGGCATTACACAACTACGCTCATGGTTACTCTCCTTCTCTCTCTTTTTGTGTATATATATAACAATAACATACGCGCTTACGTTATGCTATGATGAATGATTGTTGTAAGTAAACATTATTATGCTCTGTATGAAACTGCAAGGTAGTTCTGCATTACAATGACTGAATTCATTTTGTTTCTAAGCCAGTGGCGTCACTAGGGGGTGCGGGGGGTGCGGACCGCACCGGGTGACACCCTCACAGGGGGTGACACCAAAATATCACTGTATATGTTTTTATGTCCCTCCATGAAATTATTCTTATCATTAATTCAGCCTAACCCGCCCAGCGCCCAGAAATGTATTATGAATAAAATTTTTTTCGTTCAAATCATTTTTGTATTCGACATTTATACCATTCAAATTCGACGTCCGAATTATTAAGCGCCGCGGCCGAGCACATTTAACTTGTTCGTATTTATAAATTTTGCTAAGAATGCTGTATGTCTATGGGGTGTCATGAGAGGGGTGACACCATGAGTTACCGCACCGGGTGACACCAACCCTAGTGACGCCACTGTTCTAAGCGATCCTCGCATGTCGTACGCGAGATGTGCGTACTGTGTCGATCTGCACATTTGTGTGCCTGCGTGTTTTCGTTGAAGTAGATATGTTTAAGTAATACACAGACAAAACTGATTTGCATTGTTACGTTAGAATAAGTTGTAATTCTCAACAGGTTCAGCCACAAATGCACAACCACTGCAGTTTTTTGTTACCGACTATTGCTTCTAATGGCAATGAAGATGACGGTGATGGAGGCGTCAACCTACTGGTGGTCGGTGGGGGCGGTAATTACTTTTCTTTTGGAACAAGAATGCAGAAAAGTTGCGTCGTTTTAAATTTACCGATGACAAAGTGTTTTAGGGGTTGTGATTAATTGTGTTATTCGTTCATACATTCAATTATAAGAATAAAAAAGCGCCTGATGCGTAAGCTAACTAAATCAACGTTCAATGTTTTTGTTTTGATAAATTTTTTTCAATTTAAACCTTTCGTCGGCCGGTGTGCGTTGGACCTCGGTTGCGAATAGCGGGAATAATGGCGTCGAACTATTTTGGTTGGGCGTATTCGGGGGTTAATTTTTCGTTAGCAAGCAGTGGGGGGCCTGATTGTGTCACATTTCTCACGGTTGAAAGAAAAATCTTGGAAACTGTTTTGATTTCATTTCTTTCAATTTTGCAAATCTCTTTTGCCTGGTCAGACATTAAATCAGCTAGCGTTAATTTTCAAAATGTGGGCAAGGTTGATGATCGGATCAGCAACAGCATGAATAAATTTTTAGCGTTGTTGAGCTTGGCCTTTGGAATTGAAATTGGTTTCAAGTTGTCTACAAGGCAAGTTATTTGGCTGCTTAATCCATGCCACATGATCACAATGGCTCAGGTTGATTAGCAATTAATAATTAATTAGCTAACGCTAACATCGAATAATTTTTTTATTAGTAAATTAATTATTGATACAATTTTATTTTAAATTATGATTATTAACCATTATTAAGAAATGTGATATCTAATTTAATTTTATTTTAATAATTAATTCAGTAAATAAAACCTTATTAAACTTCAAGTTGTTATTTGAAATCCAAGTAAAATCTAAAAATATGATCAATGATTCCACAATAAACAATTGAATTGATGAATAATTAAATTTTAATTGATAATTAATTATTCTCGTTAATAAAAATATTAAAGTAGAAAACAAAGCTTAATTAAATTTGTATAATTACTGATAACATTATCAATGATAGATATTTCTCCTTAGTGCAACACCAAGCAAAACTTCGTTAATCATCTTCCGATTGCATTTATATTATTTAATCGGCCCTATAATAGCTCTCATCATTCCAGTTGTTCATTCTAGAAAAGTAATTGCATTACAAAATTACATTTTCTTAAATTTATTTGGCTGCATAATTTTGAGTGTGAGTTGGTTAGTTTGATATGGGTTTTAATTTTTTACCAATAACTTGATATTAGTGAATGAAACTAATTCATCATCTAGTTACTGCTTGAAAGAGAGATGTACTTTATTCAGCATGTTCTCATCTTAGTTGCACCTTACTTCATAATGAAAAATAAAGGTACCTCTCTTGCTATTTTATTTTCTTTTGTTTAATTAATTTATTTTTTATTCAAGTGAAAGATGGAATATATTTTAATATTGTTATTTGAAAGAATAGTTCACCGCAATCAATGAAATAATCCTTACACAGCTTACACAGTTGAGAGAAAAAATGACATGAGTTGGCCTGTGATGGCGCAGGGCCTTGTCTTCCTCTTCCATTTCACAGTACTACAAGCTCTCTCCATTGTAAAGTTTCTTGAGTTTTTATTCTTTTTTCAAAAAATGCTTTTTTTATTCAATATTTTATTATTATTTAATTGGGTTATGAGTGTTGTAAATAAATTTAAAACACAAATTGTTTCAAATGTAAATTCTCAATGCACAGCTGACACAGGTGAACATAGACAACATAATTTGCCCAGCATCAGCTGATCCATTTTCAGGTCAGTGGTACAGGATGGTCGGTGTTGCACATCAAACCTTTCTCATCACCATTACTGGAAAACTTTATCCAATCATTATAAAGAAAATTTCCAGTTTTAATTCATCAATCAAGTTGAGATGTGTTGATAATGTTAATAATGGCCTTGCAAAGGTTGATGGCATGAAAGATGAGCTGAATCACGTTTGTAAAAATAGTATTTATAAACAATCCTAATTAGCATCATGCCCTGTGTGCCCCAATGCTTAATCATTTCTATGAACGTGTGTTTTTGTGTGTGTTTTTGTGTTGTACATGTACACATTTATGTTCCAATTTGCCTCGCGATTCAAGGTTCTGATTGTTTGACATTTAGTGAAATTTTTAAAGTATCAATGATATTGTCAATTGTTAACTGATGTAATGAGAATTACCAGTCGTCATACTTGTAAAAGAAAGTATGTATAATATTGTTTCTTTGAATTTGTTTGTTATAAAAAGTATTACCTTTTTTATGTGATTTGTTAAATTTATATAAGATGTGACGTAGTTGTTTTGTTGTTTATTTTGATTTATCCAGATGTATTGAAGGGATTTCGTTATTATTTCTGTGTTTTCCTTTGTTGACGTCGGTGAAAACAGTGTTTCCACAAATAAACAGCAATGCCAGTCAGCAGATTTTTCTACCTTAAACGCGATATTTTTTTGTCTTTAACCCCATGTCAGGAGTATTTTGAAAGTATTATTCAATCAGTTCAATGCATTTTGAATGTACTATGCGTTCATCATACATTTGAGAGATGTTTAATATATTGCTATTTTATTGTCGATGAATTAACTTCTTATGTTTTTATTTAATTTCAACATATTTTATCTCGTTGGCCTGTTTTTTGAGTTTTTGTATTTTACTCTTATTTAATATTTTAATCATATTTTAATATCAATGCTATTTTTTTGTTTACCTTAATTATTTTCATATATCACTATGCCTGAGATCTATAACAGTATTTTAAATATTTTGTTGCAACAAACCTTACGCGAGTGTATTTTGTCTATAAAAGTGTGAAAGATGACACGAATAACAATACATAAATTTAAAATGGATCGAGATCGGATGACTCGTCCCACTCATGTGTTTCAAGTTTTTGATCACTTTCCATTTGTAGAACGACATCATATTTGAAGTTTTCGTCGCCAGGTTTTATCAGGTTCTTTTCGTACGTCTCGTTCATTAGAGCCTTCTTCATAATCAAAACGTCTTCGTCCACTTTGTTCAAATCTTCATTTGGATCAATTTCCATCATCTTTCTTGCCTTTATATTTTATTTTCAAAATATTTGTTGAAAGTTTATTGTATTAACGTATGTCAGTTGATTAATTTTATTCGTTGAAGATGTGTGTTAACAAAAAATTTAAATGGAATAGCAGTTTATTGATAACAATAATTTTAACCGCGTACATTTCCTCTCGACATACCTTAGAAATTATTTCTTTTTTGTCAATATTTTTTTTGCTGTCTATGAGCATCTGAATTAAATTCTCCAGCTGCTGAATTGGAATCTTCTCAACGAGATTTTTATAACTCGAGGAAAGTTTTAAATTTTCCACTATTCCTCGAGCAGTAGATTGAGAGTTGATGTTGCGCACAGGTACTATTCTTATGCGAAGTCTTTCCTTTCTTTCGACTCCCTTGTACGTAATAACAATTGATGCTGGCGAAAACTTTATTCCACATTTCTCTACAACGAAAGAATCATTCATTATAATTTTTATTCTATCTGAAACTTTTGCCATTGTATTGCCATATATTGAAAGTTACAGGTATACTCACGTAGCTAAGGCAACAGCATTTGTTTTTTTGTCGAAACAGCATATAAAATTGAAGTTGAATAATATAAATTTAAAATTTGATTGATTTGGTTTTTTTAATTGTTTAATTTTGAGCAGGGTCTTTTACTCCATTGTTTTCGCTGCCCCCAACAGATCCCGCAAAAATTGTTTATCCCTGCTGTTTGTTTAAAAAAAACGTTAATGTTCTTATGAGGATTATTTAGTTATTTTCCGATTAATCAACTATTCTCTTTATTTTGTCATGTTTTCTGGTTATATATACAGTGTTTTTAGATCAAATGCATACTGTTTTTTTCCCAACACTAAACTTCTACTTTATACTGTAAAGCCCCAATCATTTTCGAAAATTGTCCCCAGTGGGGTGTACGCTTCACGTTCGGAAACGCTAATTTAACGTGATTGAAATTAAAGGGTATTGAAATTTTTTATTGTAGGCTAAGAGAGAAAAAATTTGATCCATAAATTTTGAAGACTAGTTTTCTATATCTATGGTGTCAACTAACTTTTAAGCATTTAAATTGTTTCTAATTTTACTTCCAAATTTAATTCTTTGTTTTTTTGTCATTCTTTAATTTTTTATGGTTAAACTCGTTTTATTTTATTTTATTATAAAATTATTTATTTAAAAATTGTTTATTTTAATAATTTTTAACCAAAATAAACAAAATTTTTTCGTGCTTCTTTTTTTATGGAAGACGGTGAGCTTTCCAGCAGTTGTAGTCCTGTGGGCAGTGTAAGTTCCTTTCTTTTTTTTTTCGTTTTCTTTTCATTTCATGATTATGTAAAATTCATACAATACTGTATAACAATAATTGAATAATGCAAATTTATCTAATATATTGAAGATGGGGATAGTAATAAGAGATAATTAGTGATAGGATCATGCATATTTCTAAGCTTAAAATTTTTTATTTTTAAATTTGAAATGTAGAAATTAATAAGAAATATGTTTTTTTTTAACTTTTAAAAGGATATATCTGATAATGAAGAGGCCCTGAGATGTATAACTAAGCAACAAGTCAAGGACACCTCTAAAAAAATCAACTCAGCTAAGCACCACATTTGGAATGAAGTTCTGGCTGAACAAGTTATAATATTTTTTATATTCAGAAAAATTATCCATAGCATTTTGATTTTTGAACATATATGGAATGATTTTTCAGAAATTATTCTGAATAATGTTCGCTCAAATATTTACTATTTGTTGCTATAAAAATGTTATAATTATTTTTATCAGTTGCTTAGCTCTGCTATGACAGGGATTGGTGATTCTTATGCAAAAGATAGAGAAGTTGAATCTTATGATTTTAAAAGAGCCTTGCTGGACACCAGACCATCACAGAACAACAACATTCAATCTTCTAATGATTCATCAGCTACAAATTCATTCAGTGTTAATCTCTTTATATTAATCATATTTATTAATAGTAATTGTCCGTGAAAGTGACCGTTAATAATCACACATTTCAGCTGCAACCATTATTTTCTTCTTTGCATATGTCATTTGAATTGTTTGTGTGTGTATGCATATATATATATATGTATGTATATATATATATGTATATATATATATATATTTACAATATTCTATAAATTTTACCCAATATTGCAGCATGAATTCGGAAAATAAGTTTATTTTGAATTTTAATAAACTAAACGAACTACAAATATATTAATGCCAAACATTTGGTAGAATTTATAGAATTATGTAAAAATATTGGTCTTTTACCAACATATATATATATATACTGCTACTGAATTGTTGGCATTAATCAATTTAAAGTTTGTTTTCTCAATTTTTCTTACTAGAACATTCTGGAAATCGTTCAATTTGTTGAAAATAGAATTATCCAAGTTCATCATGAAAATTCAATGAAACTGTTTGTTATCTGCATTCATAATGCAGATGAGGCCTTATTTTGATTTTTCGTAAATCATCTTCAAAGCATGTTTGGTTTATATAATTTCGTTAAACAATGCAAAGTTTTTCAGCAAAGTTTATTAGCTGTTATCGTATTCTTCATCTTTGTTGTTGTTGAAGAACAAAGGAAGGAAAAATAACCCTAACCTTAACCCTTACTAAAATTTTCTGGAAGTTGTTAAATTTGTTGAATTTGCATGATGAATTTGGATAACAACAGTTTCATTAAATTTTAGGATGAACTTGAATAATAACTCCAAATAGTTGTTAACATGTAACATTTAACTTCTTTGTTGATAATAAATTTTCATTTGACCATAAAAATGTATTTCAAGATTGAAGATGATGATGCAGCAGCAACAGTATCTAGTTCTGATGATCTTGAAACATTTGGAGTGACAACTCGCTCAAAAATTTCACCAGAATGTTCTCAGAAAGTATCTGTACGAAAGAGAAAGGCAACGATTGGACAGGCAACAAACTGCAAACATTTCAAAAGTAATGAAGCCTTGTGTCCCAATGCTCAACATGAAGAAAAGAAATCATTGAGAGATAGATTGGGGTACATGAAGATGGAGTGGGATGAATTAAGAGCTGATAAACTGAATGGGAAGGAAGAAATTGTAGAAGAGCTGATAACTGTTCTTCATGAACCTGATCATATGAAACAAACTTTTGGTTCGTATAGATACACCAATATATTTTATTCAAATGAAAACTTATTTGTTTTTTCTGGACATAAAAAATTCGTTCACTTGTTTGGATATCTGGAAAAAGTGATATGAATTTTAAGTAAATATAATTGAATATTATTATTATTAGTTGATGTGAATATTCAGGTGAAATTTTTACTGTGTTGGGTGGCAAAAGAAGTCTTGATCTGTTGAGAGATACATACAATGTAGAGAGGAATGGAGGCTTAATGACATTGGTACGTTGTTTTGTGTCTTGTTTTCTCAAATTTTATTGGTCGTTGAGACTGTTGTTCATTTGTTAAGAATGTTTTTATAACACTGCGTTTGTTTTGTCAATTGATTTGTCATTGGTTATAAATATCTTGCACAAACAATTCAGGATGTTTTTATGTTTGTCATTTGAGTGATGAGTTTGCATGATTTTAATGTTATTATTTATCTTATATTAATTATCGTAAACGATTGAGTTGTCATATAACGACATAAATGAAACAAGAAAGGAGATAGAAGGCGAACTCCTGGTGGCGTGTATCTCTATTTACTGAAAACTTCATCCTCTCAGCAAGAACAGAAGCTTATATTCCACAACAATACTGAAAGACCCAACAGAAGGTATTCTTACAAAAAAGTCAATAATTCATGAATTCAAACCACAATAAATTAGAAGTTTGGAACTCCTGCCATTTGTGTACATAATAGAAACATGCTGTATCATATATTCTGTTTTTTAAATTGTGAACTATTTCATTTTTGATTAGTCGATTACTTAGGATAATGTGAACTGATTAATGACTGATTTCACAATTGGAAGTTTCAATACATAGACTTGATGTTTCCATTTTTCGAGTTGTGAAAAATTCGTGGTTTTAAAAAAATGATGAATACACAGACACACACACACGTATATATATATATATATATATATATATATATATATATATATAATATATATATATATGACCACCAGCAGAATGTAAAATTTTCATTGAATATAATGAAGATAGTTGTTCAAATAACAATTTTGCAATTTTGATCCATTTAGGCCGTTTATTTCATAAGCAAACAAATTCTGGAAATGATCGAATAGAGTAAAAAAAAAGGGTGACTATATTTCAATCCTAGTAAGCCTACCTTCGGCTTCAGTAAGCCACCGGATTTCACTGGACCAAAAGCAATTTTTATATTCAAATTAACAATAATTTAATAAATACATAATTTTTTAAATAAAATTAAATAGAATTACTACAATGTTTAAAGCATATTAAGTCATGAAAATATTTCATATAGCTTGCTCGTTAAAATCCACGCAATTTCGTAAGACAATAATCTAATCATGTCAAATAGCTCGGCCAAGGGGAGGCCTATTTACCAATATACATCACTTTTTATGGGTTGAAGCAGGGATATGCAAAGAACCACACAAATGCAAAAGATATGCAAAGAACTTGATTAATTGATTGATTGATTGATTGATTGATTGATTGATTGATTGATTGATTGATTGATTGATTGATTGATTGATTGATTGATTGATTGATTGAATTCCTCTCGGTCTAGCTATAATCTGGTTTTGTTTAAATTCAATTTTAAACAGCTCAAGTTTAAAGTAACTAATTTATAGCTCGTCATCAATTTTATTTTATTTTAATTAATAAATTAATCTGTTATATTCATTAGTTCTATTTAAATAGTCTGATATTTTAGTTTTATCTCGGTAAACTTTTAGCACTCCGCTTAAGAGTTTACCTTTTATCTCTACTCTACCGACTCGTTTTTAAGGATAATTTTTTATTATTTCCACTGTTCATTTTTTATTTGGCTATAGTTAAAAATATAAATATAATAAATCCGCCATCATATTCTGTTAAAGTTTAACAAATCTCTGGAAACTGTTCAAATTTTTTTGGGCAAATTTTGTTTCATTTGATTAAACATTAAAAGTAGTATAAGAGATCTGCAAATATTTAATATATAAATATATTATATATGAATTATATAATATAATTCATCCTCATCTTGAAAACAAAACAAACATCATCATTAAATTGACATAGCTCATCTTATTCTCCTTTTTAACTTCTAGCCTTCTACAAGTTTCTTACAATCATACTGATATTGAATTGAATAAGAACAAAATTAAATTTGTTATAAAATAAAGTGATTAGCTACTTTTAGCTTTGGTTTCTGAGAACGACATTCACCTTTGTTTGGCCTCCTTTGGTTAGTTGTTAAAATAAAATGTTTATGTTATATTAGTTATATTTTCATCAGTTGGTTTCAAACTCAACTTTTACTGTAATGATTACAGTAAAAGTTGAGTTTGATCATGCATAATATTTGTTACAAGTATAAGATATATTTATTTATTTTGATTGAATAAATAATATGATAGGACATGAGCGTTCATTTAATTTTTTTTTGGTTATCCATTCATTCTGATTGTTCCAGAAGAAATGGAGGAGGAAAGGCCATTGTTGTTAGGTGATGTTGGGGGTGGATGTAGAGGAGGTTCATTAAAGAAATTGAAAGGGGGTAGCCTACGCCTGAGAACAAGAGCTCATCATCGTTTTCAGGACTGGATGGGCGACTGTGATGATACTTCTGCAAAAGGTTTTATTTTTATTATTCTATTAACAAATTAGCTACAATGCTCATTAGTCTAGACTTGCATCAAAGATTTTATTATATAATGTTGTATCGATGGGGTTGTACTACAAAAAAATAACTTCAATAATGTTTGAATTGTTGATTCACCAGTCTGTATTTAATCAAATAAATAATTAGTAGGTAATGATGATAGCATAATAAACTATATGATTAAAAATTATAGGTGATGATGATAGCCTAGTTCACCACAAAGAATTGGGCAAAGGGGAGAATTATCTGAAGGAGTTTATGAAGAAGATGAAAAGAGAACTTATGCTCACTGCTGTTTTTGTTGTCGCTTTTGATGTTAAGACTGGTAAATTTTTTATTGCATTTTAAGATGTATTCGTGATAAATCTTAAGAGACCTTAATATGAATATGAATAAGATTCTGTGGTTTATCTCAAATCTACTACTGGATATTTTGAGAAAAATATGTTTTTCAAAAAAATGTAATTATTGCATACATGCAATGAATTTTTTTTATGTATTTTACACTTGTAGATACATACAGTCACAACACCAACACACGTTTAGACGACATTTTCCTCGAGATTGGGGGTTGCCATTTGGCTACCTATGATGAAACCGAAATACCCCTCGACGCCATTCACATCTGTCACTTGCCCCTAAACCTAACCCCGCTTTCACTCTGTCTTTCTCCACCTGCTCTCTTCTCCCTATCGCGGACAACCCCTTCCTATCACTCCTTCAACTTTGAACTCCAACGCTCGCCTAATCCCGACCCTTTCATCCCTTCTCAACACATGCCCATACCACCGCAATCTCAATCTCCTTATCAATGTCACATGTCCTCATTCAGTCCCATCATCGACATCAGCCCTGTACTACTCCTCCTATCCTTCACTTTAACCCCACACATCATCCTCACCATAGCTCTTTCAGCCCTCTGCAGTACACTTTCCTCCTCTCTCATCAACACCCAAGTTTCATCACCATATACCATCGCTGCTCTCACACATGCTTTATATACCTTTCCTTTCATCTTCACTGACCATTTCTTTCCACACAATACCCCACCCAGTTCCCTAAATGCAGATACATACAGTTACATTTAAAAAATTGAATTATATACGTTTTGTCATCAAGTCAAACTTATTCACTGGTTTTATTGGTATGTGTGGAAATATGCATATGAACATGTTTCCCTGTCGCATTTTATTTATTCTTCAAAGTGTCTCAAAGTTGAATTCTGTTCTTAATTTTTTCTGAATAAATTTATTTGGACTTCAATTTATTCACTTAAGATGATGATGACGACGATGATGAACTGATTAAAAAATTAAGGAAACATCATTGAATGGCAGCAACCAGAGAAATTAAACCTTAGCGGTGTTGAATTCAAAGCACTGGTCAGCGGTTCACACAATACGACATCCGATTTTGTGTTGGTCTTTCATTGCAACATTTTTCTTGTGCAGTATGATAATTTTACGAGATTCATTCATCTCAGGATTTTTTCTGATGGCTTTACAATGCTTATTTTAAATAGATTTTTAACATTTTTAAACTCATTCATTCATTTATAGATTACTTATTCAAAGTGTTTTTAAAGTGTTTCTTGTTGAATTGTTTATATCTTCTGGTTTTAGTAATTTTTGTTAGTTCAGTCAGTCATGTACCTAGAATTCTATTTCATGTTAACTGAAATTATGCATTCAACTCAGTATATAATAAAACATTATTGTAAGTTGTTTGCATTGTTTAAAGGTGGATAATAATTAAAATTGTTTGCAGTTATTTTCGTCATGGACACATGTACGGCCTGTCGTGCTTCCACCAGAAGGTTCTTAATGAAGAAAACTTGGAGAGAGGATCGAGAATGAAAAGTGTTGCCATCCTGTCAAATAGTTACAACAACCTGGCTACACATTTCAATTTCTTACAACAGAAAGTTTTGTTAGTGTCAATTTGATTGACTTTCTAGAAGATGATGAAAACGTAGCATGAAACCAACTTCATTCAAGAAATTTTAATAAAATTGTCAAATTTTTGTTTGAGGCAACTTTTGGATCGCCCTGGACATTATGAAGATCTTGAAGACTTTTGGAGAAACAAACGATTGTTGACGTTAGATCATCACCATCATCACTTCCACGCCATGCTCACAAAAACAATTAAGGTTATTTCCCACTTACAGTCACAATGCTGTGAACCTAGAAAAAACACATGTGCTAAAATTTGCCCTCATTATTTTTATTGATGTTGCATGCATGATTAACAAATTTTATTTCTGCTGTCTGCACGTTTACTGCAAAATGCAACATTGCAGGTACTACACCCACAACACTCGGTGCTTCAGTTTTTAAAGTTTTTTGGGGCCAGAGTATTTGTGCTTTGGAGACTTTCCATGCTAGGCAGAAGAGTTATTTATTACTCACCACCACCCATTGGTTTTGCATGTTTTTGGGGTGGGTCAGATGATGATATCTGCCAAATGTCTTTGAGTGCATGCAGTTGGTTGATGATGTGATATGATTTATAAGTTTTTATAAATGAGATGAGTTGGCTGTTCAAATAATTGTTAAAAACTAATAATAATTTCATTAAATGTAATAATTACGAATTAAAATAATCGTACATAGTTCATTGTGTAACATGCATTGCCGTTCACAACAAGCAGAAGTTTCTAGCCAGCTATCCAATCATCACCCCATACTTCTACATAAATGTGGCTGACATAGAACAACTAACGTCACAGTCTTCATACATTGCTTGTTAGTTAAAGTTGAAAAGTTCAATTATTTCGTCTGGCTGCTTTTTTCTTGTTTACAATTTCCTAATTTTTTATTATTTAGGTGGCAGTTGTGTGTCCAACACATCACGGCCCTTGTTTCTTTCAGTATTTTGTTGTAATTGTTTTTTAGTTGTACTGATTTTGAAAATATTGATAGTTTAAAAATTAATTCATCAATTCAAATTTAAAAAAGAAATGTGTTATAATATTTATATGTATATAGTACCTGATATATGTATGCCTGATCGGGCAACCAGACAAGAAAACTAACAGTAGATTTCATAATAAAATTGAAAGGTTAGAGATAAGTTCTATCAAGTTCAACAAAATATGCATTCAAGAAAATTTACTGCCTAAATACATACATATATATATATAATATATACATATAATATATATATATATATATTATATATATATATATAATATATACATATATAATATATATATATACATATATTTCTTATTACTGTATGTTTACAGGTGCTATATATTATACATATAAACATTATAACACATTTCTTTTTTCAATTTGAATTGATGAGTTAATTTTTAAACTTTCAATATTTTCAAAATCAGTACAACTAAAAACTAAATTACAATAACAACAAAATAGAGAAAAAAGTGTGTGGCACTTATATATATATATATATATATATATATATATATATATATACTGTTATATATACTGATTTTGTATTATATATACAAGTATATATAATATTATATTATTATGCAATATATATGCAATATATATGCAATATTATGCAATATATACGTCCTACCTCGGGGAACTGAGTCTCTGGACGGACGCTAAACGAAGATTGATTGATTGATATATATATATTTATTTATATATATGTATATTGGATTAAGGCTGTCAGATATGCAATTATTGATGAAAATCACAGCATGTTCGGCCTTAGTTAGCTTCCTGTTTAACTTTTTGATTTTTTAACAAACAAGGACTCAACAAACTAGAGTAGGGACACAGTATATATATTTATTTGAGCATCTGGCCAAATACAAAACGTATTGATTTACGATCAACCGTTAAAAAATCGAAAAGTTAAACAGGATGCTTCGGTGTTCAAATTGAATAGTTGTGGTTGTGCCCAGATGATCAAATATTTTTATACTGTGTTTAGTTTTACAATTTTTCAACATCGTAAAATATAACAATTTTATATGTTTTCATTATCGATTTCATTCATCATCGTGAAATCTCGTAAAAGTGTCATATTTTACGATGTTGAAAGATTGTAAAACTAAATATTCACTTGGAATTTACAAGGAATCAATAAATAGGCACAGTATAAAAATATTTGATCATNTGGGCACAACCACAACATATAAATTTGAACACCGAAGACGGCATAGGAATACCGAAAAAAGCTTTTCTGTTCTATCATGCATAAAATAAACAAAAATTTTGGTTTTGGACTAAGGAAACTTGAGAATGATTTTCGATCAACCGTTAGAAAAATCGGAAAGTTAAATTGGAAGTTAACTAACGCCGATTATGCTGTGATTTTCATCAATAATATATATAATCAAATTAAAAGGCACTACAGAGAAAATATTTGAGATGAAAACAAGTCTGTATGACGTTTTCATAGACGATGGTGAATTCATCTCATCATCATCATCATCATCCCTCAAGAACATTCTGGTCGTTAACAAAGCTGATGAAGAGAAGTACAATCACGTCATCAACTTGAAGTATTTATTAACCATTCATTCGTTCATCATCATCATCAGTAATAATAATATATCTTGAATGATGTTGACAATTAGTTGCTACTGTCATTATTTGCAGATTTTAATCTCAAAGTAAATTGCATGAGCCTAACATACATGTTATATATATTATATTATATGTCCTCTTGTATGTTCACGGATCCGATCATTTATATCAGAATCAACGAGGCTTATAATGATGATGATGACGACGAATATGAGGAGAAGGACGAAGATGGTGATGAGGACGGAGATTCCATTTACTTGAAGTATTCTCGTTTTATTCATTCTTAACCACATAAGCATCGCCATCAACAACGCTAGCCTTGCATATCTTACAACATTTATTGCTTTTGCGCTTCATAATTTTAATAAGCGATAACAATAAACAATGATAGTACTAACGACATAACAGTTACTTTACGGAGTTGAACGATCTCATCTTGTCGACCATGCTAGAGGTTTCATGTTCAGATGACAGACAGATAACGTCGGAACACATGAAAATTATGAACATGGACGCAAATGCTGACAAACTGTTTGTCTCCCAGCTCGCGGAGACTTATGCCATTGACATTCTGCTCGCTAATGATAATCCTTGCTGTCCCATTTGATGTCAGCTGTTATTACTATCATTATCTTCAAATCAATTTGTATTGATAATAACACACAAGTTGAGTGAGCTAACCCGCACTAGTCAGTCATCGTCAGATGTGTTGTCCTCGTCCTTTTGGAAGCAAACAATTTTTTAGCATTGTTCTAATGTGCTCAAAATTATAAATCGCCAAATATCGACCAAATTCTAAACATATTAACAAAAAATATTTCTAACTGATGACAGTTTGAATGTAAATTTGGGATAGTTGAAGGTGATAATTAGCCGAAACATATGACTGAACTTTAAATACAATTAAGTTTTGTTTCATTTGTAATTTTTTCAATGCAATAAATAGGATGGTGCAAAAATAACGTCGTTTCGTACTGTCCACTTTGGAATACGATAACTCGCTTATATTATAGACATTCAATCGAAATAAAAACCATTGAAAATCTACACTCATCTGCCAACAAGAAACAAGTACGTTGATGATAGAAGCATAAAAATTAGCCATTCTGGAGACGACTAACTGTTAGGTACGCAAATTTGGTGGCGTCTTCGATTTTGAAATACTGTTCCTACAAAGTTGTTGAGGTTTTTAAAAAGATGATGATGAAATTGACGAACGTAAGAAAAGATAAGAGAAGCGAAAACACGGGCGACCACTAACATCCATATATAAATCAGATTTATATAAATATGTCCAACGCATCCGACCCGAAGTCAACAGCGCTTCCATAAAGTATTTATTTTAACTTTAATTTTCAAATGGAAAATTATCAAACAAGGCAAAATAGAATGATGACACATGCAAAATTACATACATGTACATTCTGAACTGCAAAATAAATCAGCAACAAGCAATTAGTTAACATAATGTCGAAAGATAACAGTAGCAACAACAATGACCATAACGATGGTACCAATATTAATGTCACCGATAGTTTCAAATAAACAAGGACGCTAATAACAATAAATTGAAAAAATATTTTCATCTAATTAGATTACAGCAAATATAACATTATTTAAACGTGAATTTATGAAACATATTTAAAAGATCAACAAAAAGATCCATAGCATTGAAAATTTTAATCAGGAGCGGTTCCCATCTTTATCATAATAAACATCGTCACTTCAATTGTTTGAATTTCAAGCGTTGAAATCTGTGGACACGAATAAATAAACCACCTCTCTCTATGTATATATATATGCATGGTTAAACTATCTTGAAATGAAACATTACACAAGCCAGTGCCATATTTAAATGATTCAGCGGGACATCAGCATGCCTGTGTACACGTGCAGTTCTTTATTTAAAAATTGTGCTTATATCAATCAGAAGCGTCGGCGAAACTACATTTATTTAGTTACTTGAACTGAAAATAACCAGGGTGTTTCTGTCACTTATTAAATCATTAATCGATCCTAAAAATCACAATGACCACGAATTATCATTTATTATAAATATAAGCGTTTGTGTATAATACAGACATTGAATGCACATCAGGGCATGCAACGTCAACCAAATATTAGATTCAAAATATGTTATTAGTCCATTGAAAAGCCTTGTTCTCCTGGTGCATCATCTGATGAACGTGCAGATGAAAAATTAAACGTAGATTCCTACGCTTCATAGTGCAACTCGCAAAAATTTGAACGTGGTTTTTAAATTCTTGTTAGACCCAAAATGAGCCACCCTATTGTATGTTCCAATGTAATCAACATTTTGACCATTCATTCATCTCGGCACACCAATTATTTCATAACATGCAACCTCCATGCACAACAGAACAAGACATCACTATTCAAATTATTGGATGCACACTTAATTTCTGTTAGGGTTGTCGTTTGCAGCAGTTGAGTTGCACTTCTGATTTTGATTGAAGTTGTTGGATGGTGATGTTGATGACACTACATTGTTGCTGTTACTAAGCTTTGTTTGGTGATGTTTAAGTTGCTGCTGCTGCTGCTGTTTGTTGCTGCTACTTCTTGGGCGGTTGCCTGAGAGGTCTTCTTTGCATTTCTTCTCCTCCACATTAACCCGCTGCTTGCCATTGTACAGAGGCTGTTTTGGTCAATTGACCAATTAAAATTCAATTATTTTATTTAACTGATTATTCATTTGGTACATCCATGAGATAATTGATAAATTAATCAACTAATATTACAACATACAGACAAACAAACACACAGACAGACAAGCAAGCAAACAAACGAAAGTAGGAAAAAAAAAGCGAACTCTGCACTTCAGTATCGATTGAACTGTTTCTTGATTATTGAACACCACGAAGCCAAAATTCTGTTTCAAATATTTAAATAATAATTTGCAATGATGAATGAGTGTGTGTGATGAGAATAATCAGTTAAAGGTGCGAGATATTAGTCGACACATATACATCTAATCCAATCAGCAGGTAGCATACATAAGAACGCAACAAAGAATGAACCACTAACAGGCAAGTTGTTGTTGATTTTCCTGTTAATTCTCATGTCCAACACATTACCAAACTCTGGTACATGGATGGATGGGTCAATTGATTGTTGGATGAATGAATGAATAAATTACGAACAAATGAAAAAAGAGAACATACGTTGAAAAAAATCTTTAAGCTGCATGTCTGTCATGTTGTGGGGGAGGTTGCCGACGAATATTTGTTGACTGTCTGGGTACTGCTGCATAGTTGATGTGTCTTCATCATTGCTACTCGATTGTGTTGTTGATTGTTGCACGACTGATGTTGCTCTGGTTATTTAAGGAACCATATGAAATTGATAGCAAAACGAATGAATAAGATTTATTAATAATATAGAAGTTAATGTTTTCAAAGCAGGCTTGTGTGCAGTTAACTTTTCTAATATATCAATAACAGCTGGTACTAATTAGTTGAAATAACAAATTGGTGTTTCATTTCAATTGTGTTTTGCGTTATTCCCCAATAAATAAGCAGCTGCTAATGTTACTAACAGTAATGAGTCATGTTCATGTGTAAAGTTGCTTGTTGTCACATCATCATTTTACATTAATCTGGGAATGGATAAAGATAAATTTGATAACAAACACTGACTTGATATTTTTATTGAACGTTGTTTGTTGAGCACTTGAAACAGATGTAGTGGTTGATGATGAAGAGATAGAGGCTGCGTTGTTAGCTGATGGCAGTTGTTGCTGCTGCAGTTTTATTGGTTGCCTAGAAACTACAGCAGTCGTTTGATTGACTGTTTGTTTGCCGGTGCAAGTTGTTGAGACTGTTTGCCTCAGCATGGCTGCCCAGGATGGCTTGTCTACTGCAACTGATGCCGATGATGTCGCTAGGGATGTGTGCATGTTCAACGTGCCAGTGTTATCTCCTATGATAAAAAAAACGTTTCTGTATTTGTTTATCTGACTTAATGATTGAACTGATTCTAAATAGTTCATTGTTGAGTGATATTATTAAACTATATTAAACTATTCCACCTTGATAGATGCTGCTGTGCTGATGTTGCGCGTCAATGTGTGCTTCATTATCGGCCGCTTCTCTTGTTGCCACTTCACTTTCCACATCGTCAGTGACTTCGTAATCATTGCCATCATCATCTGCTTCGCAATGTTGTTGTTCCTGGGTTGAATCGTTTGAGTGACCGTCAGCAGCAGCAGCAGCAGTATTAAGATGTTCAACATCATGGACGTCATCTTGAATGCACAACTTCTCATTTTGTGATATACATGATGACCTAGCAAAGCAATTCAACAAAATGATGTAACATGCCACAATGAACATTATTGATGCACAACCAACAACACCTCACAACGACTTATAACACATTAGAACATCAAAGATTATGAAACATTGTTAATAATTTAAAACGAAATTATGAACGTTTGTATATGTGAAGGAAAAAACTACTAACTGAACATGGGCAGACTGAACAACCGTCTGCACATCAAGGCTACCTGTGTGATGATCACAATAGCAACCAACATCATCATTTCTATCATGCTGATACTCATTAAAAAGTTCCTCGTTATTATTTGTTTCATCGTGATCCGAAACTGTTGTTGATGTTCTGTCGCTTCCATGTAAATGTGGTTCAACGCTACAGATGCTTGCATCAACTTGTTTGCTGTCACACCGCATTTTGTGCGGCACCTCATGAGCTTCTTCTTCTTTGCGAAATTGGCAAGTTTCTTCTTTGTGTTCTTGCAAGCCTTAAACATGTTTGCCCAGTTATGCAATTTAATAGCTGACAAGGCAACTAACATTAACAAATGCAGCAAACCAAGCAACAAGGATGGCACAGCACAAAATAACCTACCGTAAAAATTTGTTGTCGATCCAACAACAGTTTCTTTGTCTGCATCAACAGCATCATTGCCATCAATGACAACATCCGACTCCGCAAAAATTTCATCCTGATATCTACATGCAATCAAAACGACATTCAATCAATCGATCAATCAATCAATAAATCAATCAATCATTCTATCAACCAATAAATCAATCAAAAACCATTATTTCAATTATATATTCAATCATTTACTCAATCATTAAGAAAACACGAAAAAACTTTTAAATATTTTTTTACAGCTTTAATTTAATCTCAGGGAAAAACAATCAGTTAAAATAAAAAAGGATTCCTTAAATAACCATATTATTCTCAATTGGTTCTTCATAAATTAAGGCAGAAATAAAACCAAAATTCATAGTTAATACAGTTAAACTGACATGAATAAAATCGCAAAAAAAAGAAAATAAAATAAATAACAAAAATAAGAAACAAAATAACATATATACATATATAGGAACAAAAAATAAAATGCATTTTGGAATTGTTTTTGAATGTTGCTAAATTACAATTCTTATGACCTTCCTCTTCTCACAATAAAAAAAGTATAAAATTAGGACCAGCAGCAGCACATTTTACATGTTAGTTTAAGCATCAAACAACAGCATAAACAAACACAAATATCAGGTTTAAAATTTTACTAAAAAAATAATAATAATACATAAATAATAAACATTGAAACAAAACCCCTGTAGATAAAATTTGAGCAAAAAACCACTAGACCTGAAAATATCATTATGAACATAAAATTTTCTTGGAGACTGAGGAGCCAACACGAATGTCTGCATGAACCTTCTTAGTGGGGCACTATTGTTCGACAACTCTCCAATCACCTGATGAAACATCAAGCAAATGTCAATTCACTTGCATAACAACAATAACAATAACTACATAAAAAATAAGAACTTTTTTGAAACATTTACTTTAAGGAAAATAGCAAAATAAAGATTGGAACCTGTATGACAACAGACCCACAAACACTTAGCTGGCTGTCAACTTGCCTTATCTTTGCATGACAATCACAAAAATTCAAGGATTCAATTTTCTTAAAAATCTCCTAAAAATCAATTATAAAATAAAACAATGTTTAATTTCAATTAAAACGGTCAAACAGCAAACAATAAAGTACACCATCAACATATGAATGTATGTAATATACTAATAGCTGGCTGAAAGTTACACACAGTTTGTCCAATAGCAGGCTGTTGTTCGTCCCCAGGCGTGCTTACACTCTCGTGCAAGAAGCTAGAATCATTACTGTAAAAACGATGAAGAAAGTGGGGAGCCTCGTGAAGCATTGTATAATACTGCCGGACAAACTCTCGACCCACAATCTGCGGACTTGGAAGATCCATCACCATCTCCTCTTTCTTATAAAATCTTCTGCTTGGGTTTTTCAATTTAAAAACATACCCATCATTTTACCAAGCCGAAGGAATAACAAGTTTATGATGATTGATTAGTTTAAAATTACTAAATTAGAATTAATTAGATAGTGATTTATTTCTATTCTTAAGAATTAGTAATAAAAAAGAAGAAAATAATCAAAGGACGAGACAGAGACACCAATCAAAATTAAGTTGAATAACAAAATAATTCATATTATAGAAAACCTATCCAACAATCCAAAATGGCGTTAATGAAACAATCATTAATTTAACAAAATCTAAAAACTTGGGTTCGATTTATTCTCTATTTATATATTCCCGAGAACTAAGCGTATATGCGAAAACCCCGTCACTATCCAACTAACATGCCGAAGAAATGGATTTTTGTGAGTAACCAAAGACGGTGGATAGTGTACGTGTACAAGCCATGGATATATATATATGGATGGCCAGCATTGTTCGTTACGTAATTGGATGCCCAGCAAGGGAGTTGTTAGCAGGCCCTCGAACGCACCCGCATGGCTTTCAAATGTATGCATGCATATAATATATGTGTATAAATATATCCTGGTCGTCAAAACAATGGAGTTCTTTCTAAGATTCATCGATCAAAACTTAAAAAAAATGAATTTTAAGCGTCTGTTTATTTTTTTGTTTTATTTAGCATCGATCATTGTTTGTCAACAGGAAACTGGCGATTGGAGTGATATAAAGATGGATCAGGTGGTCAGGTGCTGTTGGATCAGGTGGTCAGGTGGGCAGTTGAAAAGTTGCAATCAAGAGATAATTCAGGAAGGACGTTCACCATTCAAAAAATTCTATCAGCTAGAAAACAGGTTCCTTTTTCTCTTATGTTTGTACTGTTTTTTTACCACTTATTGCTTTTTGTTTTTAGTAGGTATGTTGTGTATTCATGTGTGATGTGTGAGAAATTGAGTGTGTGCATGTGTATGTTTGTTTGTTTTTTACTGCTTCTTACTGCTTTTAATTGACTCATTTTCAGTACTCTTTTTAATTCAGTCAAATCTGTTTCATTTTATTTTATCTATTGTTTATTCAATGTCAATCTCAAGTGGGCCATATTATTATTATTGTTGTTTTTACCATGGATATATGTATCCATGGTTTTTACTCTAACACGTTCTGTTTTCTTCAGTTCTCTTTAAATTAATGTCTGGAATTTTTGATCAGATCTCCATTTTTTTGTCGATTTAACGCAATGATAATAAAAAAAAAATAACAACAATAATAATGCGACAGCATGTTTAGTTCGAGTTATGCTTCGATGACTTACCATTGCTTAAATTAAAGGAATTGTGACTTGTGATTGGTTACTCCTAAGTAGGATGACATGCGATTGGTTGAATAAAGACTTAGAGCCGTAAGTTAGTAGAGGAAAAATGTAACACCAAAATAGTTTTAATTTTGTTGATAATCTGATTTTACTGATTTCAAAATAAAAAAAAAACATCCTCACCAACTCGTTACAAACCACTTTATTCAATCAAACAAAACAAAAAAGCATGAATGATTCGGAGACCAAAAACAGGAAATTAATTCTTGTGAGCTCGGCAACCGTGCAACTCAAAATAGCTTCTCAGTGATAACGCAACGAGAATAAATTAGAATAAGAATAAAAAAAAATTGTCAGTAGGAAAAAAATGTATCAATGGTAATGAAATATATTCACATATATATATATATATATATATATATATATATATATATATATATATATACATTATTATCCTTTAAAACAGAACTTTTCGTTATTAAAATGTGTAATAAAAAAAAAACAAAAAATGTTTAAAGAAACAAAAATTTCTGTTCAAAATGTGAAAAGAAACAAATAATTACATATAATTATTTCTTTATAGATTAACATATACACAGCACACCATACACATATATATCAAATCAATTCATTCAACCAAATTAAATCAACAGAAAACAAACAGTCCAACCTAAAAGAAATGTTATACATTAAATAAAAATTACAACAAATTCTTTCTAGAAACTTCTGATGTTGTTGTTGATGTCGGCTGATGTTGTTGATGTTGTTGTTGATGTCTGCTGATGTTGTTGTTGATGTGTGCTGTTGTTGTTGTTGATGTTGTGTGAATGAATGAATGAATGAATGAATGAATGAATGAATGAATGAATGAATGAATGAATGAATGAATGAATGAATGAATGAATGAATGAATGAATGAATGAATGAATGAATGAATGAATGAATGAATGAATGAATGAATGAATGAATGAATGAATGAATGAATGAATGAATGAATGAATGAATGAATGAATGAATGAATGAATGAATGAATGAATGAATGAATGAATGAATGAATGAATGAATGAAT
>NW_008705409.1:558988-581549 GCF_000326865.2 Helobdella robusta | reverse complement strand
ATTCATTCATTCATTAATTCATTCATTCATTCATTCATTCATTCATTCATTCATTCATTAATTCATTCATTCATTCATTCATTCATTCTTTCATTCTTTCATTCATTCATTCATTCATTCATTCATTCATTCATTCATTCATTCATTCATTCATTCATTCATTCATTCATTCATTCATTCATTCATTCATTCATTCATTCATTCAATCATGCAAAAATGATTCTTACGAAATCTGCTCACAGCCCGTGTTGGTGACGAATGTCATTCAGACTTCGGGCAAGATCCTTCGCTTGGATGTGGTACTGCCTGTAAAAAAAATGTTAACAAAACCTCTCACTGATTAATTAGAGTGAATTGCACTCTCGCCAGGCTGCTTGGAGTGAACAGCGCGCACAAACATCGTGCATGAATGGATACGTGCTAAGTGGCGCGAACGATAGGCAAGCATCTTTTGGCCTATGATGGAATCAAGCCCGGTCAGTGCATGCACTGCAAAACAGCACCAGGCGACAGTAACCACTAGGCCATCAAAATGTCCACAAAAAAGATTTTCAAGTAAGTTGTTTAAATATTTTCATTCGATGATAACCTTCGCATACCGGCCATGATCCTCCATTTGTCCTTGATCTGGCCGGCCGTTCTATTCGGAAGGATGTCCGAATCCGCTATCTCCCTCCACCTATTTTTTTTTATTATTCTTCAAAAAATTAAAATCGGACCGACGCAGAAACTGTAACATTATTACAATATTTTCATTCATTTATTCGTTCCTTCCTTCCTTCATTCATTCATCCATCCATCCATCCATTCATACCTCCCGATTCCATAAATTTCAATTCCCTGAAGGAGATTTCGCTCTTCATCCTTCGTCCAGGGGACTTTGTATGAAGGCGCACGTAGGGGTAGAGCTGCGGCACCATAGGGGGCTACTAAATGAATAATTTATAATTATTATTACACACACATACACACACACACACACACACACACACATATATATATATATATATATATATATATATATATATACACCACACACACACATACACACACACACTACACAAACACAACTTTCAAAAATAAATCCAACGCCTATACTTTGATCTAGATCATCAAGATCATTGAGACTAGCGGATCTTCGCTGTAAAAAAAAATGGAAAAATGCCATTAAGAATGGAAACTAAAGAATTAATATCGGTTAATATTTTTAATAATGTTGACATTAAAAAGAAAAAATGTTTTATTAACTCTGGCAGGCCGTGGCTGGACAGGGGCAACTTGGCAGGGGAGTGCTTGGGGCTGGAAAACATCCTCGTCGTTTTCATCTCCGACGTGTCTTGGTTGTTGATGTTGTAGTTGTTGTTGTTGTTGCTGTTGTTGTTGTTGCTGTTGTTGTTGTTGTTGCTGTTGTTGATGTTGTTGTTGTAGTTGCTGTGGTTGTTGTAGTTGATGTTGCTGTAGTTGTTGTTGTTGTTGTTGGGGTTGTTGTAGCAGTTGTTGTTGTTCTTGTAGTTGTAGTTGTAGTAGTAGTACTAGTAGTTGTTGTTGTTGTGGTGGTAGTTGTTGTTGTTGTTGTTGTTGTTGTAGTAGTAGTACTAGTAGTTGTTGTTGTTGTTGTGGTAGTTGTTGTTGTGGTAGTTGTTGTTGTGGTTGTTGTTGTGGTTGTTGTTGTGGTTGTTGTTGTGGTTGTTGTGGTTGTGGTTGTTGTGGTTGTTGTTGTTGTGGTTGTTGTTGTTGTGGTTGTTGTTGTTGTTGTTGTGGTAGTTGTTGTTGTGGTAGTTGTTGTTGTGGTTGTTGTTGTTGTTGTGGTAGTTGTTGTTGTGGTTGTTGTTGTTGTGGTTGTTGTTGTTGTGGTAGTTGTTGTTGTGGTTGTTGTTGTGGTTGTTGTTGTTGCTGTTGTAGCTGTTGGGTGAGGTGGACGGATACGTGCGCTTTAACATCCAAACTAAATTTAATTTAATACTATAAACGCTAATAATAATATTTCATAATTTTATATCATTATTTTAAAATTATTATTATTATTATTATTCAAATATTTTCATTTAAAATAAATTATATAAAATTAATTAAATAAATTTAAACTAACTCGTTGGCCACATTTGGGTTGTTGCTGTTATGGTTATTTGCCATGACGCTGAAAAATTAATAATAATATTATTAATATTACTATTATTATTATTATTATTATTATTATTGTTGTTGTTATTATTGTTATTATTATTATTATTATTTCTGGCTAAGACAAAAACAATGACAACGTTTGAAGAAATGAGTGAAGCCGTTACAAGAACAATAAACCAATATAATAAATGCAGTTAAAACAATTAAAAAATTATTATTATTATTATTGCTATTATTATTATTATTATTATTATTATTATTATTATTATTATTATTATTATTATTATTATTATTGTTATCCCTAGTTAATAGAGCAAAAACGACAGAGTTTGAAAAGATAAGCCTTTAGCAGAGCAATAAATCAATATAATAATTACATACACTTCTAACAACAAGTTTCATAGAAGAAAAGAGGCAGAACACGACAAATTACAGTGGAATGAACTAAATTCAAGTTAAATAATATCGTACAACTGCACAACAACCCAGCAACAGATTGTACGCCAGTAACACTACAAGTATTTTTTACGAAATTAATTTTCTTTTTACACAATCTAACCTGCTGACCGGTTTGTATTCGCGAGTCAGATTATGATAAAAATAATTATTTCGTATTTTATGTTAGCATTCTAGTTGGCTTTTGTTCGAATTTACCAAACGGATTGGCAAAAAGTTTTTAAACTGTTAACTGATAGTTCAAAACAGCCATATTATTTGTGTGTAAATCTTAATACTTGGAAATAATAAATCATTAGTAAACTTTACTATTTTAATGTATATTTTCTTAAAAACCAAAAACAAGAATAACTTATTTGAGATCAAACATATCTGGAAATAAACTGATGGATTTGTCAGTTTTATTAATAGAAAATGATAAAGTTTTTTGTTATATACCTTATGACGAAATAATTTTGTAATATATATCTTATGACGAAATAATTTATAGATTTTCCGAAATGAAAGGCGAATAATAATAAAATCCTTAATGTAGCTAGCCTTCTATTGAATGGAAGTGCTTCATTTTGTATTACCAACACTCTATTGTACAAGAAATTTGAAATAAGAGAGTTTCATGTCGTATTGATACTATTTTTCATTATAAACTATAAAGTTTTTAATGTAAGTGTGTGTTTGTGTTCACTGTTCATGTACAAGTCATTAAACTATGGTGTACAATTCAAATCACATAATTTTTAATAATATTAAGTAATATTAACATCATATCAAATATAGATCAATGATAGTTATATATCAAAATAGATATTATCGATATTTTTTAATTAAATTGAAACGAATAACCACAAAGCTTAACCACAAAGATTGTTAACTATTTAAAGTTTTCGTCAAGAATCTATTATTGTTCACTATTGCTATCAAATAATAAATTACAAGGTTTAAAGTGGTTCCTTAGAATAGCATCTGTGTAAGAACCAGTAGACAAGCATCTGAGTCGGCATAACTGAAATTAGCTGAACCATGCGGGCTATTCACGCTTTGATAAGAACAGCCATTGAAACAATCTCCTTTCCTAAGGACAAGTCTGAAGCACAATTGAATGATGATAGATCGTTCTCACCACATTCTGGGCAAGAAGAGAGGAAGATGGATGGTTCAGTATTGTAAATTCAAATAATAACATTTTAATACTTTAAAAAATTAATAGTGATCGAGAAAAAGTTTCGATACAAATAAGGGAGAAAACATTATATCAATTATTTTCAATTTCTAATTTTTGAAATGATCATACTCATTAGAGAACCATTTGACATAAAAAAGAACCTCAAATCTCAACCTGTTATCAGCCGATATCGTTAATTGGTGCATCTCCTCCAAGCCCAACCAGAGGTTTTTGTAGTAAGTTCCATATCCTGAGTAAATTATTGTTGAAATTTATAACAATTTACTGATAAGAATTAATTTTAAAACTTCACCTCACCTTATATGCATTTCAATCTTCTGCCGACCGACAATCCATTGACAGACGTGACAGGGGTTGAGTTAGCAAACGTTAAAATGATCAACAGCAGCACTGTAAACCAGAAATAATTTCCAAACATTACAATGATGTAAATTACTTCATCTGGAATTATTGTATGTAAAAACTTTGAGGATCAGACAGACGGACAACTGCCTGTCAGCAATGAGACACGTGCAGAGAGCAAGCACAAAGATTGCTGATGCCAGATAGGGAGTTGGAGCTAGAGTAAAACAATCCACCACTGAAGGTGAATGGAAGGTTGCAGGATTTGCCCAGGGTCAAAGGTAATTAAGGGCTTTCATAAAACCAATTTGATAATTTCTATAAAATAACAGTTAGCCGTCGGATTCGTTCATTCGTTAATCACATTTCTTAAAAATTTTACTAACATGATGCTCGCAAGGGAGCAGATTCCTGCAATGATAATTTGATCGATTAGAATATAGTATGTAAGTTTTCATAAAATTTTTTAAAAACTTCACAAACTAACCAGGAAATCTTCGCAATGGGTTTTATTCAGAGCCACTGCCTTCGCATTTACTTTCGCTGGTGAGTTGAAACAGTTAGTTGGATGGCCAGCATTGTTCGATACGTAATTGGATGCCCAGCAAGGGGTGTTGTTAGCAGGCCCTTGAACGCACCCACATCGCTTTCAAATGTATGCATATAATACATGTGTATAAATAGGTCGTCAAAACAATGGAGTTCTTTCTAAGATTTATCGATCAAAACATTAAAAAAATGAATTTTAAGCGTCTGTTTATTTTTTTATTTTATTTAGCATCGATCATTGTTTGTCAACAGGAAACTGGCGATTGGAGTGATATAAAGATTGAAGGAAAAATTGTCGAAAATCCTCACAGTACAGCTGATGCGGATCTGCTGTTGGATCAGGTGGTCAGGTGGGCAGTTGAACAGTTGCAATCAAGAGATAATTCAGGAAGGACGCTCACCATTCAAAAAATTCTATCAGCTAGAAAACAGGTTCCTTCTTCTCTTATGTTTGTACTGTTTTTTACCACTTACTGCTTTTTGTTTTTAGTAGGTATGTTGTGTATTCATGTGTGATGTGTGAGAAATTGAGTGTGTGCATGTGTATGTTTGTTTGTTTTTTACTGCTTCTTACTGCTTTTAATTGACTCATTGTCAGTACTCTTTTTAATTCAGTCAAATCTGTTTCATTTTATTTTATTTATTGTTTATTCAATGTCAATCTCAAGTCATATGACTCATATGATGAGATCATGTCGTTGAAAGTTTTGATTAGTAAATCAATAACGATCATTTTTTATTTATTATTATTATATTTTCAAATAACTGTTTAAACTTAAAAAAATTATGAGCTATTCATGTATACTATGATTTTGATAATATAACATAATAATAAATAATTAATAATGTGAATTATGAAGGTGGTGTTGGGAGTGAATTATGAAGTGCTGCTCCACATTGGCAGAACAAACTGCATGAACAACCCTTCCCTCCACCATGATCTCTCCAGCTGCTTCATTGAAAAGGTTCTTATTAGTGGAAGTTTTCGGTAAAATGTGAGATAGGTACTCCTATGGTATCGTCTATGTTTACAAACAATCATAATGTACTTTTCATAAATTAATTCCGCCCATTTTGAATTATCTAGCGCTTGATTATTTATTTATATCAAATTGAAAACAATTTAATACAAGTTTATTCTTAGGTAAGTAATTTAATACAAGTTAATTCTTAGGTAAGTTTTTTAGATCATTACTTGTCAAATATCAATGGCTTACTCAAAATGGGTGGAGTTAATTTATTAAAGGTACATTATGATTGTTTGTAAACATGGACGATACCATAGGAGTACCTATCTCACGTTTTGCCGAAGTTTGCTTTTCAACATTTTAAATAATTGAATTCATTATTTTTCATAATTTTTGTTGAACTTTTGACCTGTTACCTAATATAAGCTATAGATATGGGTATGTATTTATGTGTGAGAAAATGAGTGTTTGCTGTGCATATATGTTTGTTTGCTTTTTTATGTGTGTGTGTGTGTGTGTGTGTGTATATTTAGACAGAGGAATGCAAACTGTTAATCAATCATGTGCCCTGGTTGAATACAACTGATTTGTTAGAACATCATTGCCGAAATTTCCAATCGTCATCGTCATCGTCGTTGTTTGGTGGAGTAAATGATATGAATGATGCTTATAAAGAAGAGTTGATTGGATTGTTGAAATTTGTGGAGGGATACTTCAACCTCAGATCTAGTGGATTCTATGTGACTTCTGTTGAAAAAGTGCTGTCTGCAAACAAACAGGTCAGTGTTGTTTTTGTTATATTGTTGTAATGCTATGATTTTGTTGTGCTGTTGATGTGATGTTATAATGTTATTATGTTTCAGTTGGTAGCTGGGACTTTGTACAAGCTGAAGGTCCAGGTGAAATTGAATTGCCTGCATGATAAGCAACAACATCACTGCCTTCACAAGCATGAAGTATCCATTATTATTTCCCTCCTAATTATAAGGATTATCATTTCTAATATTTTCTACATACATACGCACATACGTACATACATACCTACCTACATACATTTACATACATACATTCACACACACAAACACATACATACATACATACATTCACAAACACAAACACATACATACATACATACATACATACATACATACATACATACATACATACATACATACATACATACATACATACATACATACAGACATACATACATACATACATACATACATACATACATACAATAATTGGTATCAGCTGACAAACAGATTTATTAATTTCATTCAAAACTCTAATATCACTCAACGACATTAATTTTTCACCATAGATAGCAACTTGCACTATAGATATATCATCCAAACCCTGGTTGAGCCCGGCAACAACTGTTAATAATTTCAAATGTGAAAACTTCACTACCCTCACTAACAACAACAACAACAACAACGACAAACAAAACACAAAGTTGTATTTTTACAGTAAGAATGATCAGGTATGTATCTATCTCTTCGATGTTTTTGTCAGAGTATGGATACTATCATTCATGATAATCACATTCATCCACAGTATCATTATACTTATAAACTCATGATATCATTATACCGTTACTTAATTAATATGAGATATCATTAGACCGGTGCTTATAAATACGCATGTGCATTTACAATGATAGAAGGTCGATGTAGATAGGCTGATGAAGATGAACGCCCAACATGCATTTAATATCTTCAAGAGCAAATATAACAGGAGATATGACACCAGTGAAGGTTAATTTTGATAATGATTGTCTATGATGATTGGGATTGAAATTGAAGCATCGTTTCTCATGTTGTTGTCTCTGTGCTTTTATTTTGGCAGAAGAGGAGAAAAGATTGCAAATCTTTCAAGATAACATAAAATTAATGAAATTCTACCAATCACACGATGCTGGTTCTGCTGTCTATGGAGCCTCTCCATTCTCTGATCTCACTGGTACCAACTCATTTTTTAATGCTAATTTATGTTAATTTATTTTCAACTCATTAGAACTTTTTATGTTTGAGTTGATTTTATAAAATGTTGTCATTTTATAAAATGCTATTTATCAGAAAAAGAATTTCGTGAAAAATATTTGAGTAAAGAATGGAAACTGAACACAGCTGAGGACACCTCTTCCTCCTCTTCTCTGATTGGTGGACAGGTGGACCCACCCCCTCAATTTGATTGGAGGGAACATGGAGCTGTCACGCCTGTCAAAAATCAAGTTTGTGATTGGTTGGCTGTGGTTCATTATTGTTCGATCTGTATGAAGCCGTTGTTGATGATGATGATGGTGGTAGTTATGATAATGATGACAGGGGATGTGTGGTTCGTGTTGGGCGTTCTCGGTGACGGGGAACATCGAAGGACAGTGGTCCATTAAAAAGAAGAAGCTCTTGTCACTATCCGAACAACGTGACTATATTTCATCATCTTCATTATTTAAATTCTTTTTGCTAAGATAATTATTACAATGGAGTAAAAATATTAATAGTAATCAATAATTGTCGTTTTAATTGTAATATTTAATGACGGAAGAACTGGTGGATTGTGACAAATTGGATGAGGGATGCAACGGCGGCCTGCCCAGTCTGGCCTATTTGGAGATCATGAGAATGGGTGAGTGAATGTGGTGATGCTGATGGTAGATGGGGCAATGAGACAACGTGAAAAATTGATTAAATGAACAAATTCTGTGATGTAGGTGGGTTGGAGTCGGAAAAAGATTATCCGTACAGCGGTAAAGATGGTCCCTGCAAGCTGGACGTCAGCAAGCAAGCCATCTACATCAACTCGTCACTCAATATTTCCAAAGATGAGAGAGGTTGTCTTGCATCTTTTTTATTCTCTTTGTCTTTCTTTCTTTCTTTCTTTCTTTCTTTCTTGTTTTTCTCGTTTTTTCTGCTTTGAAAAAGGATTTGTAAATCTGTTGTTTTGTCATTTTATGTCTAAAGAATAGATTCTGTTATTTGATTGGTTAATGTTTATAGGCTGTCGTTTGACCGTTTTTATAAGCCATTATTTGATTGGTTGATGCTTCTGTCGTTTGGTTGAAGATAAGGTAATATATTAGATATATGTATAAAGAGATGCAGGCATGGTTGTTCAAGAATGGACCTCTCTCGATTGGAATCAACGCCATGTTCATGCAGGTGGGTGCTTGCTGTCTCATGTCATCTCATGCTACTCCATCATAAACTAATTTCATTCCACTACTGACATTTGATGTTGTTCATATTTTATTGCGTCTTCAATTAATGTTCCTATAATTTTTTAATTCTAAAAAACACGATTGTCAGATGATCGTTTTTAATTTTGTTCAAGTCATCTTTAATAGATTTCTTTTTAAAATTTATATAATTTTACCGTTATAGTTTTATTTGGGTGGCATATCACATCCCTGGCATCTCCTCTGCCCTGCTGTACTCGACCACGGGGTTCTAATCGTCGGCTATGCTGTCAGTTAGTATCTTCTTGTTGGTGGTGGTTGGGGTTGTGGTCGTCTGTGTAGTGATGATGGTAGAGGGGATGATGTTAGATATGCTCGAAATGAACTTTAAAATTGAAATTTTCAACAGAAAAAGGTTTCTTTCGAGATACGCCGTATTGGATTGTGAAAAACAGTTGGGGAGAGAGATGGGGAGAGAAGGTAATGAAGAAAATTGTGATGATGACGACGATATTTATTAAGATGACTTCAAATATAATGAACGCGACAATGACTTTGTAATTTGTTTGAATAGTGCATTACATACACATTCTTACAGGGCTACTATTTGGTCTACAGAGGTGACGGTACGTGCGGACTGAATGAACTTGTCTCGAGTGCTGTCGTACTGTGAGGCCTGATGTCATTTTGACGTCACGATGGTGTCAGGAAGATGATGCTAACGGGGTTGAAGATTTATATGATAAATGTTTAAGGTTATCGATGAAAACAATGACAACTAGAAATAAATATACTCATTTCGTTTTATTTTATATTTTCGTGCGAGACATTGACGTTCGAACCGCTCTATCAGTTCGTAATTATGTTTGATATTTCATTGCTTTTTAAAGATTCTATGTTTCAATAATAATTAATTGGTTTTATTCGTCGTTTGTCTGTGTGAGTAGTTTGAGTGTCTTGTTTCGGAAATTTTCTTGCGTTTTCGATCTTCACGCTAGGTGGCCAAAAATTTTTTATAGCTATTTTTCCAAAAATTTAGTACCGAAAAGACTCATTTTTTTTATATAGTTATCTTTGGTATATAAATTGGAATCTGTTTGGATTTTTTTGAACTCCAGTTTTGCTTTCAAAATGCCGAAAAAATGTGAACATCTGAATAAAGAAATATTCAATTGTTTAATGAAAAGTATCAACACCATCCTGCTCGATTGCGATGGTCTGTCCTCACTCCGATCTCTTATTATTTAGTTTTGTTGCCTGCACGCCTTGCTCACCATCATTCCATTAGCTTTTCTTTTTTAAATTTAATTAAAAAAATCTTTCTTAGATTTCTTCATCTTCAATTATAAAATTTTTCATTTTAGATGTAATTATTAAATATATAATCTGGCAAACCGATCATTACGACTAACTGCTACAAAACCTACTAACATATCAAACTCTAGTAACTTAGTGCTATATAACTGTATAACAAAACTAAATTAATTATTAAAAGCTTAATCTAATATTAAAAGCTATTAAATCTAATTTGACAAATTAAATTCAATGATTAAAAAAATCAAACTGTAGGTGTCTTATACAGAGGAAACTGCATGGTCCCAGGAGTTGATGCTGTCCTTAATAAACTTAAATCAATGGTTGGCCAAGTTATTTTAAATTTAATTGATTTAAATATTTTGATTATAATGATACAGGATTCCACTTGTTTATAGTGTAAAATTATCTTTTTAAAAATATGTATTGTATTAATAATTAATGCCTTCATTTGATATTGGTTGATATTGAATACATTGTTTATTGATTCTACAACATGTTGTGTATATTGTTATGGGTTATGGTATATATATATTTTCAGGGAAAGAGATTATTTTATGTTACTAACAACAGTTCAAAAACTAGAATTCAGTTTTCAAAGAAGTTGGCTTCATTTGGTTTTCCTGTATGCGAGGTATTTTAATTTTACACTCAACATTATTATTGATAATTTATTTAGTTCTCATGTTTCTATCTCATTGAATGTTTTTTCCTAGAATAATGTGATTAGTTCAAGTTACTCAACAGCCATGTACCTACGAAGTAAATTGAATTTGAATAAAGATCATGTTTTCTGCATTGGATCAGATAATTTAGTTACGGAGCTCAAACAAGCTTGCTTAAAAGTTGTCACCCCAGAAGTTTGTTTTGGAATTGTTCCCATCAACAAATTGTTCAAATTATTAGTGATTTCTTGTGGTTGTTCCTAATGGACTTTTTATTTATTGTTCATACTTTTTTTAAGCAATGCAATTTATGAGATTTATTTCAGTCACATTGTTATGAATACCTTCAAACATTCAAGATCCCAGAAGGTGTTGGAGGAGTTGAGAAAGCATTGAACTACAAACTTCATCCAGATGTTTGTTCATTCACTTCACTACATTCCCATTTGTTATTATTCAAACATTGAATTTAAAAAGTTCAAGCACCAGCTCTGTTTATGTTTCTGTACCATCAAACTGATGAGGAATTAATATCGGTGCCAATGATTTAAATAATAATTTTAGTAATAAGATTTTCAATTCTAATTTATTAATTACTAATTTCTTTTTTGGTCATTTCTTTCTTGAAAATTCAATAGGTGGCTTGTGTTCTGATTGCCAACGATGAAAATCTCACCTACTTAAAAGTAGCAGAAGGCATGAGGTACTTGCTGTCCAAAGACCATGAATGCATTTTCGTTGCGACTAATTCAGATTCATCATATCCAGTTGGCGTTGACATTTTACTTCCTGGTGACTTTTTTCTATTTTGCTAACATTCAACAGAGAGTTGACTGCGTTAAGCGTTGTCTTCTGTTTGGCAAATGATGATGGTTGTGTTGACTGATGATGAATTTTTTACAATTATCACTCCCGTTTGCAATAAACGAGTGTTTGAACTGTATAACATCCATAAGTAAACCGGTAGCTTCAACGACATCATAGAGATTTGTAATGATGTTTACGTCATTTGAAATGTTAAAATTCTGAATCAGGGGCAGGTTCTTGTGTGAAGATGTTGGAGACAGCAGTCGGCCGAAACGTCGATGTGACCTGTGGCAAACCAAATGTTACTATGCTGAAAGCCGTGCAAGATGAATTCGAAATTGAATCAGACAAAACTTTGATGGTCGGGGATCGGTTAGTCATTAGTGCATGCAGGAAGAAGTATTTTTCATTAAAATTAATGTATAGATCATTTAAAATTTTATTGATCTCTTTGCTGATCACAACGACTCCTTTCAAAATGTTTCATACTGAATGGACAAATGATTGAATGCACAGGCTAGACACGGACATCGAGTTTGCAAGCCATTGCTCTTTGAGGTCGCTGCTCGTTTTAACAGGATGTGCCAACTCAGGTGATGTCACTAGAATTCAAAATGGAGATGTGCCTGACACATCGGTCCCCAATTATTATACAGAATCCTTGGCAGATCTCGCCAAATATTTAGTTTAATTAATCATTTAGTCAATTCATTAAGTTAGTTTGTTCATTTGTTTAAAAACTTTTTAGTATAGTTTAAAGTGTAGTATATATACTTATAGTATAGTTTAGTATAGTTTACTTTTATATTTTAGGCAATTTTTAATGATTTAAATATTTTAAAAAGTTCGTCAAATATTAGAATGTTATGAGAATATACAACAGATGTGTGTCGTTACATGGTTTTATTTAAAGATTTTATTTTACGTTTCGAGAAGTTGCAAATGATTAAAATTGTCGACTTGCATGTAGAGTTCTATTACTTAACATCAACTAGGGTATTAAAATCGTAAATTAAAATGGCATGAACAACGGACGTTGTTTAGAAAGATTTAAGGCATGTGAAGTCGTTATGTATTTAGCAGTATTTTAACGTATAATTAGGCTAGTTGCTGGTTGTGAAATCATTTAAATATTCAATCCTTATTGGATGTTAATGGTGTCCGCAATCAGCGATTGGGTGTTTGATCCTCATTGAAAGTAATGGTGAGATTCCTTATGACTGTATCCTTCGATAAGGTAAATTTGTTTCTACATATCTGAAGACTTTGATGGATGATTTTGTCCTGTTGTCGAATTTGAACCTGACGCTGCTGCTGGTGGTGAGTCGGTGTACTGTGTTTCAACGCTGTTGTTACCGGCGAGGAGCAAAAAGGAGATGACGAAGGAGGAAAGGAAAGTGATTTGCTCAGTCTGTCTATGTTCCACCATCTGTATGTGCGGTTGTGGGTATGTCGTTAGAACAAGCTTTAATTAACTTCAAATGGTTTATAAAATAAATTCATATCTATCTTTGTCACCAACGAAAATTATTAAGTTATAATCGTGATGAGATGTATGTTTGTGCATCCACACATTATTTGTTGGTTTACTGCCTTGCATTTGGAGAAGAGCAATCAACCAACCAACTGGCTAACCATTCGCCAACCAACTAACCAACCTCATCCTCTCGAGCTCGGAGTACCTGAGGACGTTAGAGTGCCACTGTTGAACGAATGGGTACGGAGAGAGGAGGTACTGCATGTCCTCCAGTGCTCTGAACGCATCCAGGTCGCTCTGTGTGGGGACGTCTCTGGATGCATGGATGGACGGGTGGGTGAATGAATAGAGGGGGGATGATGAATGGATAGAGAAAAGATGGATGGATGATTGATTGAATGATGGATGGAAGATGAACATACAAATATAAATAACTTAAGGCAGCGATAAAATTTATAAAATTGACAGATGAATGAATGGATGGGTGAATAAACAAAAAACTACTACAGTCATCAACTTATCGAAAAAAGAGTTGACTACTAGTTGTTAACTGTTTGGAAGTAAAATAGTTATCAAGTTTTCTCCCAACTACTGAAATCTAAACCTAACCCGTAAATGAAGACGTCGGTAGCTTGGTTCGTAGGTGGTTGTGTGATTGACTGGCCCTTTTTCATTCTGTTAAAATATGCGTCGTCGTCTGAATCGCTCTGTAGTTCATTGACTGCGTCACAGTAGACCTCATCATCACCACCATCTTCATCAGGGGTGTGGTAAGCTTCGTCATCATCGTCTTTTTCATCATCATCTTTTTCATTCACGAAACCACCATCAGGGTTAACAATATTGTTCTCTTTCTTTTTATTCATTCGTGATTCAATCAGTGGGCTGATTATTTGTGAACTGGTTACAACTTCTCTTTCTTTCTTGCCCTGAAACAAACCGTTGATGTAGAAACTACTGTTGTTACTTTTACTGATTCTACTACTACTACCTACATTACCACCACCATCACCGTCATCATTTTCTCTCTTGTTCTCATCCCCAACTTCTTTCTCATCACCACTTTCAGTCTCATCAACAACTTCTTCACTGTCCTCGCTGATGTAAGTGCTGCTGCATTCCTCATTCCTATGAACTTTTCCGCTTGAGTGATCTGTATAATTTTGTTTTTCTAGATCCTCTGCAGAAATAGCGAATTTTTTATCTACGCCACTCAATGAATTCTTGCCTCGATCATCCTTGGTGCTAGATGGAATTTTGTCTTTACTATCTTTGCTCTCAGATAAATTGTTATCTGCAGTGAGTGTGGCTGAAAATTTATCATGACCAGCTTCAATTTCATTTGAAATCCTGTCTTGAGACACTTCACTTGGAACTTTATCTCGAAGGCCTGTTGATGTGATGATGCCTTCCTCCTCATTATCTCTGGCTGCAGGTGGATGTTTCATTTGTTTGTCTGCAGTTTCACTGTTGTCTCTCTCTTCATTACTCGTGCCTGCAGATGAGTATTCAGCTGCATCACCATCTCTACTTGCATCGTTTTTAACATGTCCATTTGAAGCCATCATTGGATTCCTAACTGGACCTTCACTGGTTGACGATGCTTCATGCTTGTCTTGGAAGTCTCTCGTTGAAATATTCTCCGCTCCACCAGTTCTTTCATTCAAAAGTTTGCTTGTAGATTTTTTCTCATGGCCACTGTGGTTGCTATCGTTACTTTTAAGGAGTGTACTGCTGTTACTTTTGTCCTTCTCTTCCTCAACATCGCCATTACAATGGCTACCAGCACTTTCATGTGAAACATCTTCGTCGCCGGCACAATTTACACTGGCACCATTCGTCGTTTCACGAACAGCAGCGCCATCATCACTTGTTTCTTGTTTGCTTGTTGAGCATTTGGAACTGCCAGCTGAAATCTTTTTCTTCTGTGCATATCTGCAAGTGGATAAATGGTCAAGACGATTAAGCATTTTGTTTGATGGCTCAAAAAATTTCATCGAATTAATAAAAGGAATAGCAATAAAATAATATTAACAACGAAGTAATATTAACGATAACAAATACAGACATCAACAAACAACGGCAATAAAGTATTGTTTAAAACTAAAACGAACGTTATGTTGTTAGTTGTATCGCTTGAACTGTTGACAGGGGATTGAATTCTCAACTTTTCCATGGCGTTCACTAGGGAATCGTCTTTCTCGTCGTCTCCATCTTCATCTCCTTCCCTATCTTTGCTGCCATCACAAACTTTGCCATCCCTATCAACACCGCCATCATCATTACCATAGATTAATATTCGTGAATTAGTAGATAAGTAGTCATTGAAAAGTTTAAGCCCCTGGTCTGAAGTTAGATTGACGTTCAGATCCAGGAAGTCCCAATGTTCAATCCACTTCACGTCTATCTCTTTGGCTACAAGTCTGTCGTAAAATTCAAACAAATAAAATTTCAAAAACTTTGAAACAAATAAGTGAAGAATAAAATTAAAAACTGGATAACATAAAATAAAACGATATAAACAGGGACATCTCCTCACCCACCCACCCACCTACCTACCTACCTACATACTCGCTCCAGCCCCTTGCTACAATCCGTCCTCTTGATGTCTGCCAACTTTTTCTGGTTGCCATTTTTTATTTTGTTGTTTGCCACCAAAGACCTAAATGTTTCAGCCTTCCAATTGGTCAATTAAAATGTTATTATAATTAATATATAAGAATTCAACGATAGTATCTATATTAATCATGACGCTAACACAGAAGATTGCCATAGATTAAAAATGAAAAATAACCAATATTTGTAAGAATCAAACTTACCCTTCACACACACACGCGCGCGCGCGCGCGCACACATACACAGACCAAATGGGCACCAACAAACACATGAACAAAAGCAAACAACAAACACCTGTTTGAGAGACATAGGACCGGCCACTCCCCTAATCTTTCTTGGCAAATCGGTGGCCGAGAAAATAGGTAACATGACAGTTTCCTGCCAATAAGAATGTAGGGAAGAGTTGCAATCATCTTTAGACTCCTCCCTCTTGACGCTGAAGCCTTCGTTATGCATGGATGCAAATTTCGGTAAGCATGTTGCTGCCTTGCTGCTTTCAATCAATTTAATTAAAGGTTTGTTGTTTGGTGTTAAGAAAATTTTTGGAATTTTTGATTCGTTGGTTTGTTTGGTGGGTGTGCTGTAAACAGCTGGCTTGTTTGCATTCAGTGACGGGATTTGCTTGTATAGTTTGTCTGTTATTAGAGGAGTGATATGATTGGTTGGCTGTTTTGTAATAGTGCTGTTTGATTGGCCATTTGATATGTTGGGACCATATTTATAGATCGGTTTTCTGGGCTTGTAATAATCATCGACATTATTATTACAAAGATCGTCATTATCACCATCATCAAATCTCAGTGACCTCCTAGCTACTGATTGGTCAGCAGCAACGGTAGCAGCTGAAGAGGAAATTGTGGAGAAGCTGTTGGCCAACCACTGTTGCATGAAATGATTGCTGATCGTTGTTTGCATTCGTGATGTCGTTCGTAACGGTGGGGACGATGTTGGTGATGATTCGAGGTGCACATTGTTAGCAATTTCTGAAGAGTAATCTCTTGTCGGGGTGTTGGGGAATGAGATGTCCCGAAATAAGGAAGATGGTAAATTAGGACAAAATGGCAGACTGAGACACGGAGGTTCACTGTTGTCTTCCACCCTCGAAACGTAAACGTAATACTGATCTGTTGTAGATAGAAATGTGCATTACATACTATTGTTACAGGTACACATGCAAAATCATTTAAATGTGCATACATGGTCAATGATAATCAATATAAAATAGAGTTATAAACATTTCGACGTCTTCTCACCTTCAAAAATACTTTCCATCTGCTTCTTCAGATCTCTGGGGCTTTTCTTGGAAACTCTCGTGCATGCCACCTAGTGAGGAGTAATATGATTGTCGAATCTCGCCAACTTCACCCTTTATACATTAAAAGCACAGTTTGAACTGGCACAATAAAATGCATGAAGGAAGAGTGAGTATGAGTGCATTACAATTTAGTTCCACTCACATGAAATATTAATTGAAGCAGCGAAACATCCTCCAACTGGACAGCACTGAAAACAACAAAACCAGCAACAAAAACATGCAGTCAAACAAACAGCTAGAACCTGATAAGCAGTGAGGTTCTCTTTATTCCTTAGATTGCGATCGATGGAAGGAATGGTGAGCAGGTAACTGACCAATTCGACATGACCATACTTAGATGCAACATGCAGTGGGGTCTCCAGGACCTGTCAATCATTAAAGTAGGGATGTGCAGGTTTATAATTGTAGCTGTTCACATTTTTATCATACTCTAGTATTATATCTAGGGATGCACCTAAGTTCGGCCCCGGGCAAAATCCGGCTATTTTTTCGAGTGGCGAGATTTATGGCCGGATTTAAGCGTCTATCGACATTTAAAAATGTTATAAATAGAAAAAAAACTTCATTGAATTCAATTAATTTCAAGTCAATAAGTTAAAGGCTAAGCATACATGACACATAAAAACAACATCACTAATTGTGTGGTGAGCTGGACAATTTTCTTTATGCTATAACATGGGTTATGCATAAATTATAAGCTGATCTTAGTGTAAAAGAACTTGTGCACGTGTATATACTATATAATTGTATATGACGGATCATATAGCTACATAATATATAAATACATATATATATACATATAGCTATAGCTACATAAGCGCATAATTTAAGAACATTGCATGTTGAAGGTTAGGCTATTTACATGTGAAATAAAAAATTTTTTTGTACACTGGGATTTTTTTCAATAAAAAACAATCAACATTTTATAATATCATCATATCCTTTTATATCTGGTTTTCTATCATTACCTTATTGTGCATTGGAAACTCAACTATAAATAAGTATGGAAGATATACGCGCATGCATCAACACATGACACAGAGCAATATCATCTTTTATTGGTATGCACACTTCTTTGTGCCATAAGTTTTATGCATAGATTATTGACTGAGTACTTCTATCTGTATGACATGGTCAAGCAGCGGGCGCGCTTGAAAAATTCACGTGTGGATTTCATGTTTATTAGCTCTGAGCATATTTAATGATGATGTCATGTGTTTAATTATAGCACGTGCACATGAATTTCGTGTTTCGTATAAATGAAATGATGTGCGCTAATGCATATATAAATGATACTAGAACGTATTTGGCGTATCACACAGCTTAATCATATATTTTAATTAATTAACTATTTGCTTCGCGTTATTTTTTGATGATCAACATGCAGATAACCGTAAATGTGATTAATTATTGTAACCTATGTAAAATGGTAACTAAAATCCAGCCCCGGCCGGTTTTTGAATTTTAAATCCGACCAAGTCCGGCCCCGGCCGGATTTGAAAAACCTAAATCCGGTGCATCCCTAATTATATCTAATTATAAATTAAAAATTGAAGATGTATGTATGGATGGTTGAATGAATGAATGATTGATTGACCATTTTAATTAATGCTACTGTGAATAGAATAGTTGAAACGAATAGTTGAAATAAATGATAGAGACCCCCTTCTCTCTGTTGTTTAGATAGTAATCGAGTAGAAAAGTCATCCTCATCCTGCGACTTTCCCACTTGTCGTCTGGGTACATCGTGACATACAGGTCGACACCCATCAGCTCGTCAATCAAGTACTTGCAGACTTGCAGCTGATTGTACTTGCAACAGACATGCAGTGCATTATAACGGCAACCTTGCTATCAATATTCATAGCAGTTCATTCATTTGTTTGGATGTAATTTTATCAAATTTGAATTAACAATTTATTGAAATTTTTAAAAAAATTGAGACAACTAGGCTGAACCTGAAGTATGGTTGGTTTGTCTCCTCCACCAATCAAATAGCGGGGATTGGACTTTACTAATTGCATGACAGTTGTTAGTTCACCCTTTTCGATCGCCTTCATGAACTTCATCAATTCAGGTGATTTAATGCTTGGATAGATGCATGATTCAGACACAAAAGTTTCCGGCACACTTTTCTTCATGTATTAAATAAAAAATATTTAGCCTTATAAAACTAGAAGTCAAAAAAAATATTGCATGAATATGTTTTAATTATTAGATGAATAGAGAAAAACTAATAATGTAAACATTGTTGAGATCTTGTTTGTCCCTCATTTCAGTGAAGAGTCTGCCCTTGAAGATGTCTCCACTGAACTGCTCGGCACTTTTCAAGTCCTGGAAAACCTTGAACCTTGCATCCTGGTGCTCCTTGCAAAAGTTCATAGCTTCCTTCTTATCTTTGAACACCAGCTTGCATTCTACTGTAGAAACAAAACAGTACATCATTAGGACTAGAAGTTATATGAAAAAAATAACCTTTTATATTAAATAAAAATAATATTACAAAAGAAGAAATGAATCAGAAAGCAACACCTTTCTGAGCAGATAGTGGCAATTGTATACCATAGTAAAGAGATTCACTTTCTCCATTCTTCTCTTCTTTCTCCACCTTTTCTCCATTTTTTCCTTTCACTTCCCCAGGAACACTGCTACTGCATTCCTGCCCATTCGTTAGACCCGCTAACAAACATTTCTTCATTCTTGTTTCATACAAACTCCTTGTGGTCTTTGTGATGGGACCATGAATGATGTTGTGACTTTTCAGCAAATCTGACAGTTGTTCGTTTGTCAGGTTGGAGATTTCATTAATATTAATGTTATCTTTTGTTGTTTGTTTTTCTTGTCTATCACTCGTTTTATCAATTTTTTCATCAAGATTGGAATGTTTACATCTAAAACCAGAAATGCCAAACTCCATTTTGATTTAATATCATTTAGTTTAAACTATTACTATTAAATAAATATTTATAACTATATATATTATCTGTGTTTTTTACTTTTTTACCAAATAAATTTGATTGATATTATTCAATTATTGGTTATGGACTTATCTAGCTACTACTAATCCAACTCTACATCATTTTAAAATTTAACATTAATTTAAATTTCCCTTACCCTAATATACCTTTATTTATCTCTTCTAATTTAATAAAAAGAACTTCTCTCTTGCTTTTTTATGATGTATGTTCTATCCTACCTGATCTTCTAAGAATTTTTATTTTTTTAATTAATTAAAGGATAATTTAATTTAATTAAGAAACGGTTATAGTTATAATTATATTATAAAATATTAAAACTATTTAAAAATCTTCCAATAAAAAATGAAAAATAAACTTAAAAACGGATGAAAAAGATGTTTAAAAAATCGGACAAATAATGAATTTCCGATTAAATTTTAACGAGTTGTTTTGACGTTGAAAGGCAGCTTAAAAGTGAAAAATAAATAATTTAAAAAAATAAATACACAGCGCTTTACAATATTATTAGAATACATACACACGTTATATTCTATATATTATGTTTCAAATTAAAAAGACAGGTTAAAAAATTAATATCTCAAGATGTTGCAAGAATCAGAAGAGCCGTCAAATTGTTTTTCAACGTATTTCACGTGAATGGATGTATCGAATTTTTGTGGCATGATGTCTTCGATGACTGGAGTTGAAATTCTTTCGGTGAGGTCATGGCATGATATTTGGCCCAACCAGGTCACTATTCGTTCCATCTTCACTTTAGTTTCATCCTCACTATCGTCATCATCACCTCCAGCGTCGTCTTCATCATCACCATCATCATCCTCACCTCCATCTTCATCCTCATCTTTATCTTTATCATCGTCGTCGTCTTCACCATGTAGATTTTGTAATGTTTTATTGTAGTTATTATTGTTGTTGTTGCTGTTGTTGTTGTTGCTGTTGTTGTTGTTGCAGTTTCTGTTGTTGTGGTTAATAATATTATGATTATTGATATTTTCATTTGTGACCAGCGCACACGGTGATTTATAAACATCATAACTCTCCGTAATGCAGTTCATGTTTGAAACCTTCAGTAAACCTTTTCTCGCAGCATTTAAAAGAGATGGATATGTGGTGACTGGCGGTTGATTTCTTTGTTGGTGGTTTAATTTTTTGCTGGACGATACTGTTGGTGATGATGAAAGTGTTATGGACGATTGCCATTGGTCGTTTGATTGTCGCACGTCATTCCGATGCTGGTTTCTGATTGGTTGATTCAAATTCTTTGCGGAATTTGAACTCCAGTTCAGTTTGTTGAATATTTTTGAAGAGTTGTTGTAACAATCGTTGTTGCATTTAATGATGATGTTGTTGTTGTTGTTGTTAAAAGTTGAAATCATTGGCTGTAAGGATGGGATTGTTTGATAATTAACTTTCTTTTGATCATGTTTAAGTTGAATAAGCATTTGTTGATGATGGCAGTGTTGTTGTTGCTGATGTTGTTTATAATGGTTGTTGTTGTTGTTCAAATGTTGACATATATGCAGTTGGAGATTTGTGGTTTGAAGGTGTTTGTTGGAGATCGTCTGGATGTTGGACATGGTGACAAAAGTTTTGCTTCTGTTGAGTTTGTTGCCAGTGTTGTCGTTGTTGGTGGCTTCACTTTTGTTGTTGTTTTCGTGAATTTTGTTGCGTGCGGCGCTCTGGTACTGTTTGTAAGCGGTGTTGTTGTTGATGATGTAGCTGTGTTGATGACGTTGTTGTATTTGTTCTTCAAAATTTTTATTACGCCTATTAAATTGTTGAAAGTCTTTAATAGGACGACGATGATGAAGATGTTGTTGTTGTTGTTGTTTAAAACAATTATGACTTTGGAAATAACTTAGATAGTTGTTATCTTTAAAAAATGGTCGATGTTGAAGTTGTTGAAATTTTAGATGTCGTAATTTTTCATTGGCGGTCTGAGCTGACGAGGATTGACCACGGTGATGATTTAGTCTCAGTAGCAACATCGAGGTTGTTGTTGTTTTCAATGGGTTTGTTGTTGTTGACAATAAATTTTTGGTTGTAGATGTGTTTGTTGTTGTGGACTGTGAAGCTGTTGTTGTTGCACTAATAGATGTTGGTTCGAGTGGTGGTGGTAGCAAGTAGTTTGCACTCCCAAAAATTTCACTCCTTTTCAGTTGCATCTTGCTCGGTTGAGGACTTCCCATCATCATCATCATCATCCTCCTTCTCCTCGTCATCATCTTCATACTCTCGGCCAGCTGGTCTCCACTGCTCTTGAGGTTCTAACAACATTAAGTCAGCATTAGGCGTCCAATCAAAAAGTCATCAGTTGGGTCCTCATCGTCATAACCATCATCTTCGTCCTCCTCATCATCACTATCATCATCATCACCATCGCCATCATCATCATCGTCAAAACCTGCAAAGAGCAAAATGTCTTCTGCCTCCTCCTACTCAATGAAACGAAGGTCTCTCTCATGTAGCCAGGTACATCGTCGTCGTCGTCATCATCGTCACTACCATCTTTACTATCATCATCACCGGCATCATCACTACCATTGCACTCCACTTTATCATCATCCTCTTCACGAGATTTCAACT
>NW_008705409.1:534262-557993 GCF_000326865.2 Helobdella robusta | reverse complement strand
ATGAACGAATGAATGAACGAATGAATGAACGAATGAATGAACGAATGAATGAACGAATGAATGAACGAATGAATGAACGAATGAATGAACGAATGAATGAACGAATGAATGAACGAATGAATGAACGAATGAATGAACGAATGAATGAACGAATGAATGAACGAATGAATGAACGAATGAATGAACGACACCACCACACTTTTGTTGATCGGATTTTTACGTTCATCCGCTCGCATTGCCTCACTCATTCGCAATTTTATTATTAAGTGCTCTCCGTTCGTGAGGAAGATGACGACGACGACGATGATGTAGATGCTGATGATGATGATGGTAGTGATGATGATGGTGTTGATGACGATGCTGACGATGATGACGATTAAAAAAGGTTTTTATGTATATTGAATCTAATATAAAATGTATGCAATATCTCAACTGATATAATATTTATAAATATATATATACATACGCTTGTATGTACGTATTATATATATATATATAAACAAGGAGAGAAAGAGAGAGAGAGAGAGAGAGAGAGAGAGAGAGAGAGGAGAGATAGGGCATAAAAAGAAGTAGACATTGCAATAACAAGAACATAGATACATAAACAAAGAGAAAGCGAAGAAAATTTAAATGTCTTTAATATCGCCCCCTTCCTTAGCAGATGTTGTGGTTGCTTCAATTGTTCTATCCTACAACATCAACAGCATTCTCAACATCAACAACATCAACAACAACAACATTAACAACATCAACAGCAGCAACAACAACATCAATTTAATAAAATCAATTTTGCACATTAATAAATAAATATTACTAATCTATATTAACAATAAAATAATACGTTAATAACAAAATATAGTAAAATTTTAATTGTTGCAATTGTATTTTGACATGATGATGACGATGATGGGAAGCTGTGGATTAAATGATTTAATTGTTATCGACTAGCAAGTAGGAAAGTTAGTTTTTTTTCTTAAATTATCATCATTGGTCGTCATCATCATCATCATCTTTATCATTTTTATTGAATTTAACAAATTTTGTAATGGAATACGGCCATTTTAACTTAATTATTTTTTTAATCCGTTCATCCATTCATTCATTCATTCCCACAAACACGTGACACGTCGGTTAGGCAGTGGAGCGTGAAGAGATAATTTATCATTCCATCATTTTGTGTTGTTTCGCTTATGCCACAAATCATTGAAATTAATAAAATTTATGAGGCATTTAAAATTAACAACAACATCAACAACAACATCATCAACAACAACATTAACAGCAACATCATCATCAACAACAACAACATTAACAAACACATCAACATCATCAATAACAACAACAACATTAACAACGTGTTTAATATATTTTCAGAATCAGAATCTCCATTCCAAAATCAAATTTCAAAACTTCTCGAAAGGTCGCAGTTTTAAAACGTTGCTAATTAAACTACAGTAACAACAACGAAAACATTTTAGCAACAAAGGAGGCACGTGAACAACAACAACAACAACAACAACAACAACAACCATGACGAGTACGTTGTTGTTAATGGTGACGTCATTTTGTTGTCAAATGTTGATCACTAGAAGAATAAATAATGAAGGTAAAACTTTTGTTGTTGGTGTTGTTGTTAATGAATTTGTTGTGACGTTTTTGATGTTGTTGTTGTTGGCGATGATGTCGTTGTTATTGTTGATGATGTTGAGGAGGATGTTGTTGTTTCAAAGCTTCTCTGATATGCGAAATGAATGGGTGGTGAAATTTTCGTTTGGTGGAAACTTGAACATGAATATGACGATCTGGATTACGAAAATAATTAATATTAAGTGAGAGAGAGAGTGAAATAGAGCTAAAGAAAGAGGAAAAAGAACACATATACAGATACATCACACATATACATAGACAGACATAGACACATCAACATATCATCACTCATGAGTTCATTAGCAGATGCGGACACGGACCTGTGCATTCGTACGATGCGTGACGAATTCTAAGTGGTCTCTTGTTCTGTTGTTGCTCTGTTGTCGTTGTTGTTCTTCTGTTGTTCTTCTGTTGTTGATGTTGTTTGTTGTTGTCGTTGGGTTAAAGTTACAGAGTATGATTCATACAAATGTCATTCTTAGTTCTCTGTTTTACTAGACCTGACAAATAATCGAAAAGACGCATGCAATTAGTAGCGCTCACACATACAAATACAATTTTAGACACACGTACATATATAATTAAACACACACACAAACATCTAGAGAGAGAGAGAGAGAGAGAAAAAGAAAGAAAGCGAGAGAGAGAAAAAGAGAGGAAGAAAGAGAGAGAAAGAGGGAAAGAAAAAATGAGTGAGAAAGAGAGAGATTCATACTTACTCCGCAAAAGTTCGTGCTGATTGTGTTATGAATTTTTGAAACAATAATTTCCTTAAAACTGTTTCAATTGCGATGATGATGATGATGGCCAGGAGAATGATGACAATGATGATAGTAATGATGGTAAGAATGATGATGATGATGACGACGATCATCATCATCGTCGTCGTCGTCGTCTTAGGTGGCCTTAAATCCCAGACTAACTGCTATTAGTAGAGATACGATAAGGCAGTATGAAATCAGCGCGGCATTTAGCATGTCATTCATCTATCTGTTTGCTAATATAGGCATGACTGGAAGAACGTGCAGATGAATGAATGAATGAATGAATGAACGAATGAACGAACGAACGAATGAACGAATGAACGAACGAATGAATAAATGAATGAATTAATGAATGAATTAATGAATGAATTAATGAATGAATGAATGACAAAGGGATGAATCGATCGATCGACTGATTGATTTGCAAATGAAAAATTAATAATAAATAAGAAAAAAAGGAGAGAAATATTAAGAAAAAATGACAAACGGAAAAATTCAGAATGAGAGAACGGAAGGAAAAAAAAGACTGAAAGAGGAAGAAAAACAAAAAGAAAAAAAGAGAGAGAAAGAGAAAGAAAGAGAAAAAGAGAGAGAGAGAGAGAGAGAGAGAGAGAGATCATATGCATCTTCGTTTAATCCTTGTTAATCACAGTCGGACAATTAAATCTGACTCGGTCATTTGTTCTTTTGTGGCCATTACGACGACGACGACGATGATGATGATGATGATGACGATGATGATGATGATGATGATGATGATGATGATGATGATGATGATGATGATGATGATGATGATGATATGGGAATGACAATAAAGACAAACACGCACAACGGAAAAGTTGATGGGGCCAGTAATGTCGGTGCTATGGAGGACTGCGATGAACATTGGAAGGGTTGAGGCGTGATGATCAGGGCATCTGTGGAGCTGGCCAGAAGAACAAACTAATCGGGAAATTAACTTGCACGTATAAACACACACACACACACGGACGCACACGCACACACACACACGCAGGCACAGCAGGTAAAAAGTTACTTATTAAACTCTGACGATGTTATTGAATTCTTTGTTTTCCAAGCACAATGCAAGCACCATTTAATGAGCACCTCGATATGCATCACGTGATCGTCTTTGCTGACGTCACAACAGGAAATTAAAAAAAAATCTTAATAAGCTAAGGTCACACGAGAAGAGAAAGACATCGGATAAACTAAGATCTAAGAGTTAAACAGTAAAATGAGATGAAGATATTGATATGGAAGGGGTCAGTTTCAATATCTTCGTTCTTTGTTAATGTATCTATTATTGATGTTATTTTATCTATGCTTATTGATGTTGTATCTGCAGTAAGCATCATTATAATATGTTTGTTATTGTTTTTGTATTTTTGATCATCTCAGGGTCGCAATGGTCAGATGACCTCCGCCATGTCATCCAAGTTACACCCGGTTTGAAATTAAAAATAAAAATTCAATTGATATTGGTTGGCCATATTGAAAATGATGATGATAATAATGATGGAAAAGTTGAGTTTGAAAAAACAACAAGTTAACGATAATAAGATGAACAGCAACAACAACAGCCGCGACAACAAAATCAAAAAACTTCTGGCGAAAATAACAAAACAATGAGAACCGCTCGCCCAACTGATAGAAAATTTACATTAAAGTCTGTGATTATTAATATTAAAATATAAATATTTTTATTAGAAATGATAAAAATGTTATTATATCTATAAATGATAATCTTTTAGACATGATATAATTTGATAATAATAAACATCAAACTGTTCTTCCAGATTTTTAGATGGTTTTGTGTGATGTTGTTGTACGTTACTGTTGTATCATCATCGTCGTTATTGTTCGTTAGTCGTCATCTTATCATTCCGTAGTATTTCATTGTTGTATGCGATTGACGTGTCGTTGTTGTTGTTGTTGTTGTAGCTGCTGTGGTTGTAGTCGTTGCTGCTGTAGTTGCTGTTGTTGTTGCTGCTAATGCTGTTGTTGTTGATGTTAATGTTGTTGTTGTTGTTGCTGTTAATGTTGCTGTTGCTGTTGTTGTTGTAGCTGCTGTGGTTGCTGCTGTTGTTGCTGCTGAATGTCTCGGTGTGCATGTTCATTGTTGGGCGCCATGATGAAAAGCTTCAAATAAATGCTTCCCATTGTTTGCGCAAACCTCTCCGCCTCGCCATTTCAACAATGTCGCCGAGCGATAATATCCATAAATATTAAGTGACAATAACCGATACGATAATAGTGACGACAACATCATTAATAATAATAATAATAATTATTATTATTATTATATTATTTTTTATTTGTATTAATATTATTAACAATAATATAAATATGACGAAAGCGATGTAGACAGATAGAACGAACATTATGCTCGCAATTCAATGCCGCATTAACACGAATCCATCCAACATAAAATACATGAATGAAGAAATATAAACACGAGAAATTGAACTCACGGAAAACCAACGTTGAACCAACAGCAGCAGCAGCAGAAAAAGGAGGAGATGCGATGAAGATGACTTCCAGCCTCCTCCCTATCCAACCCCACTCCCCCTACTTCCGCTGGTCCATCTCATCCTGGTCACCATGCCAACCGCTGTCCGCAACAACAACCAGCACAAACTCCTTTAACTCATTTTTCATGGGAACCAACGACAACAACAACAACGACGACAACAACATCGTTGGTCGGCAGTCACGTGATGTGGCCTGCAGACTCACTTGCCCCAGCAGAGATGGGCGCTCTCCCAGGAACGATCGTCTGCATTTAAAATGGCTGCCAAGCAGCTACATCACTGTGACGTCACTGAAAGAAAGGAACAATAACAACAGTGATGATGGTGATGATGAAAAATGTCGATCACGTGATTTGAAGCCGCCTCCAATCAACGAGCGGGCCTGCGTTCTCGACGATTCCACCGTTTGTGTGGTTGGAAATTTTGGACCCTGGGAGTGCCTCGATGATGGTGGTGGTGGTGATGAGGATGATGATGGTGATGAGGATGGTGGTGATGATTACAGGAAAGATGGTGATGTTGACGATGACCACAAAACTGGTAATGAAAATGTTGGAGCAAGGAAGAACGATGATGTTAATTCATCTCAACCTAAGCGCTCAAACAGCGCTAACGACGAAGAAGAAGGTGATGAGGGTGATAACAACGATGATGATGATGATGAATCTAAATATGGTGGTAGTTATAACCAGCGTAAACACAGTAGTGGTACTGATGATGATGATGATGATGATGATGTCACTGATGATGATGGTGATGACGATGATAGAGCCCAAAAACTCTTGTCGAAATGCGATACTCTGGTTAGGAGGCGGAAACTTTATTATATGTCATCGTCACTAACACTGCTAAAACAACCATCATTACCAAAGTTTTCATCATCATCATCATCATCGTCATCATCATCGTTAACATCATCGTCGTGGTCGTCGTCGTCATGTGGCCAGGTGGCTATGGTGGAAATGAAAGGCATCAGCAGCAGACCGCCCAACAACAACAATAATAATAATAACAACAACAACAATAATAACAACAACAACAATAATAACAACAAAAACATTGGCAACAATAACAACGACAACAGCTACAACAACAACAACGACAAAGGTTTGGAGATGAATGCTTGCTTACCATCACAAATTAACAATTTTGCACCTGCTAAAAATTCAGATGTTCAGTTAACAGTTTAGAAATTTTATGTTTTGTGGCAGTCAGTCAAACTTGCTAATTTTCTTTAGTCTTGCCTATATCAATTGTACATTAAAATGACCTCTTATGTGTAAAGATATGATTATTGAATAATGATTTCAACATACAACCTGTTTGTTAAGTTTGCCAACCAAACAAACACTCAATAACTTAAAGTAATCACTTGTATAAAACAAACAAATGTTGAACTTTTTAACGAAGGGGAAGGCAAAAGACGAGGGGCAAGACGTAAGTACCTCTTCAGGGTGGGACCCTGGTCGCCGTGCAGTCTGGACGCACCGCCAAAAAATAATAATGACGTCATCACTCACCCAGCCAACCATCAACACCATCTACATCATCCTCATCATCACCATCATCATCATTCTCAAACAAGGTTTTTAATATCAAAGTATTGCTATAATCGATATGTATCGGTTTGAAACTTGATGTGAATACGTTTGAGTTTCAACCATTTTCAATAATGATTAATTTCATTTTCAAATTTTTATGTGGCAGCTTTGAGACTGAATGTTAAGTTTTGCTGTCCTACGTCTGTCTCTTTCTAAACATTTACTTTGCCTCTACTGCGCAATGTTTAAAAAATACAAAAGTATCCGTAGAGCCGGCAACACTTTCAAATATGACTTTCGGTGTTGGAATATTTTTAAAGTCGGTATCGACATTGGTATTAGCGATAGAATATTTGAGTATTGTTGTTAACAACTCCGTCCTCAAACGACCCCACCATAACCAACAAACAGTTTCGCCCTCAGACATGACGACAAGTTAGGCAAAAGATGGCGGACTGTGGAGTACATAGGTGGGGAAGGAAGGTTAGTTGGTTATAGAGGTCATCATCATCATCGTTGTTGCAAAACTATCATCACCATCAACAACAACAACATCATCAACATCATCACCATCAACAACAACAACATCATCAACATCATCACCATCAACAACAACAACATCATCAACATCATCACCATCAACAACAACAACATCATCAACATCATCACCATCAACAACAACAACATCATCAACATCATCACCATCAACAACAACAACATCATCAACATCATCAACAACAACAACATCATCAACATCATCACCATCAACAACATCATCAACAACAACAACAGGCCAGCCACAAATGCTCTTGATGTTGTCGAACCAGCCAGAGTTGAGTTCTGTGCTATGAAGCTGGGGCAAAACATTGCTGGTCGGTTGCTTATTATTTTTTACCTATTGTGAACGTTGTGCCACTAATTGACGTGCTTATGATGAGGATGATAATAAAACTTTCAAGATGATTTCGAGAAAGTCGCCTCAAACAATGATGAAGATGACGACGGAATTGATGAAGAAGGGGATGATGACGATGGAGACGACGACGATGATGGTGGTGCGGTACTCGGGCCGTGGTCCACATATAAGGACTCGAGTTACTTCAAAATGCTGCTGCAACAACATCACTTCCACTACAACAAACTCTATCGCAACAACAACAACAATAATAATAATAACGCTAGTAACGATGATGCTGATGACCTAATGGATGACATATTTAACTATCACAGTGTTGATCAGTTCATCGGCAGTCTCATGCTCTTGAATGGGAACAAGTTTTTTAAGCACCGCCACAAAAATAAAAAAGTTTATGAAGAAGAAAAAGAAGATAAGGATGATGATGATGATAAGGATGATGATGACGATGACGACAGTTGTGACAAGTAACATTAATTCAACTTTTCATATAAATATTATTTTAAAATTGATAGTTCTATTATTTACGATGATGCTTACAATTTATGACACAAATTTTTTAAAAGTGTTTTAAATTGAAATAATTAGTCAATTTGCTAGTAACGCAATAGAAATTAAGAAGTTACTGATTGCAAGGGCACTGAAGGTAGTTCGCAACAATGAATCGGGCAGCACTCAGCACTCAGCACTCAGACGTGCCGGCGTTTGAAACGAAACGTAAGGCGAAAATGATTGAAACGATTTGCAGATACCAGTGGATAGCAGGCAGCTGGTCCGTTTGTGCAGAGGCCAGTCCCTCCAGGACCTCTCATCATGGATTGTATGGAGTGCAGCATGATGTCAGGACAATGTCAGGGCAGCATGACGTTGGTGCGAGAAGAAGAAAGAACTGTGTCGGCATTCAAAACAGAACCATCATTTGCATTCAAACCGACGGTACGATCAACAACCACCACCCATTTCGCGCTCATTGAACTTCATTTAAATTATATAATATAATCCGCTATGAATGGATCGGGTGCGGCAAATAAACAGTAAAATAATAAAGAGGTCTACGTGAAACATACCACCAACCAATCTGGCAGACAAGACACCAGTAGAAGACAGGCGGTGTCGCCACATGCCCCCTCTCTACGTCCGCAACTGCTCCCTGCCTTGCCAGCGTAACTGCATTCTCAGCCAGTGGTCCCCCTGGTCTCGTTGCGACGCCGATGAAGACGCTGATGGTGGTGGTGGTAGCGATGGTGCAACATGCAGGGTCAACTGTGAGTTGAACTTTCAAATTTTGGGAAGATGGTGATGAACGATGAAGATGATGGTTGGCAGTGATTTTTATTATTAACACGTAATTTTAATAAATTAAAAAAAATTAGCTCCGCCAACAATGATGACTCGAACAAGAACTCGGTCAATCATGCAACAAGCATCCAATCAGGGCCAGGAATGTTCCTCTCTCTCCCAATCACAATCTTGTCCTCATTTCAGCTGCTTTCATTGGATGGTATCTAATAGAAGTCCTTGCATGATCAGTTCCAGATACGCAGTTGATGCTGGCAGTGGTGAAGGTGGTGATGGTGGCGGTGAAAGTGGTGGAAACACCGGGAAGAACGTCACTTGCGGTGTTGGTGATCGAAGTCTTGAAGTCCTGTGCGTCGATAGGAAGGGGGTTTGTGGAGTTTATTCTTATTTCTCGTAGCATAATGAGGTGATGATTAATGTGATGAGGAAATTCTCCCTTTGGTATCTTTTAACCACGCATGCACACGTGTATAATTGGATGCAACTAACACGCTTATCCAATCGAATACGATGATCAAGCAGGTTGTCGTTCAAGCAGGCAACTGTTCAAATCTGCCCAGACCGAGCCAAGTGGAAAGTTGTGTTGTGCCATGTGACCTAGATTGCATAATATCTTCGTGGTCTCATTGGTCAGAATGTTGGTCATCAAATTTTTACGACTCCACCTACAAACAGAGCACGCACAGAAGCAGGTACAAAGAAATTTTGGCGACCTCAGCTCCTGGTTAGCCGGCTAATTTCTTTTTCATATATGTGTTATTTATTTTCTAAATTTTTGTTCCTTAAAAAAGGGGGCATGGAATGTACTAGCTTGCGATTGGTCGTTGACAAAGATATGTGCCCCGCCCACGATGCACCCATTTATCAATGGCAAACCAGCAATTGGAGTGTTTGCACGCCGATCAACCAGCTGGAGAAGAAAGATGAAGATGGAACGTGCAGGAATGCAGGCATGCAACACAGGCAGGTCGCATGCGTGCAAGTCAACGGCTCAAAAATGCACAACAGAAAGTTAGATTTAACATTTTGCACCACCACCTCTCAAATTCTGTTGGAAAGATTTTTTGAAAGACATTTTGTTAACCAAATGATGATCCGACACGCAGATGTTCCTCTGAACATAAACCATCGAGCAGGAGACAATGTGTTGTACGATGTGCCAATGTCGATTGCGTCGTCACACTCTTTTCCCATTGGTCCAAATGTTCGGTCACGTGTTTGCACGGTGGGTGGGTAGGTGGGTGCATGTTCATCATATTCATCTCAGAACGTTCATCCTCTATTAAAATATTTAACGCAGCCATTTAAATGATTCTACCATAAAATATTTAAGAACATTTTTTTTATCAGGAAACGAAACGAAATTCGGTCATCAAAAAAGGGAGAGGTTTATTTTGATCCCCCCCTCTGGTTTCGGAGTGAACTGTCCTCATTTGCAGGAGCAGAGGCCGTGCAGTGCCCTTCCGACGTGCACCATTTTTAAATGGGGGGTGGGCGAGTGGAGTCAGTGCCTGTTTCCATCAAACCAGGTCAAATGTGGAACGGCTGTGAGGAGAAGAAGTTAGTGCAGACAGTTCGCTCAGCCGCCTGCCTTCAGAATTTTCGCTAATATGTTAAATGATTCTTTTGAGGAATCCTATTTTATTAATCGTTTAAAATTCAGATCAAATAATTGATCTTTAAATTTTATTTTTCATAAAGATGTATTCTGCTATGATTGGACGAATCAAGAATATAAACCAGTTGAATACTGTTCAGCCATTGACAAGTTCAAGCCTGATTGGTTGGAAAAATGTTACGTACCGTGCCGACAGGAGTGCCTCTTTTCTCATTGGTCAGCTTGGAGTCTGTGTTCCAAGAGATGCAATGGGGTTAGGTGGAGAAGAAGAACACTGGAAGGTCACGTGATTGTTGTTTCACCAATCAAATTCATTTCTATACGTCATCCATAATAATTGAAAAAATTTATAGTTCCATATTCTTGAAAGAAAGAAGGAAAATGAATGAACGAGCAGTGTTTAGGTAGTAATTTTTATTGTCCATTACCAGGCTACAACGTGTCCGCCAATCACGGAAGCACATGCATTGGTGGCAACGAACGCCATTCCTTCATCCAATCAAAACGTTGCAATCTATGCAGGCACGGGATCGTTAAAGCAATCGGCCAATCAGCTGACTGCATTTTAAATGACCTCGTTTGGCAAAATCATTCAATTGGAAAGAAGCATTCCTCTGGCATGGGAGAGATGATGCCGTCAAAAGAATATTGCGGTGTTGGTAGTAATTATCGTGCTCAGGTCTGCAACCACACTGGCCTCAACATGCACCCTGCTTCTTGCGGCAATGCATGTAAGTAATATAATTTCTTACTACAGCATCACCTCCATCTTCATCATCTTCATCATCACCTCCATCTTCATCATCTTCATCATCACCTCCATCATCATCTTCATCATCACCTCCATCTTCATCATCTTCATCATCACCTCCATCTTCATCATCTTCATCATCACCTCCATCTTCATCTTTACCATCACCTCCATCTTCATCTTCATCATCACCTCCATCTTCATCCCACGCCTTGCGACAAACGGCCGAGCAGCAACCTCTCTCTTGAAAGTGGACATTTGTTTGATGTCATGTAAGCGGGATTGTTTTATGAGCAACTGGACCACCTGGACCGCCTGCCAACCCAAGCAACGCTGCGGCATCGGCCAAATGACGAGGAGGAGGCACCTGTATGAAGGGGGGCTGGACGGGGGAAGGGTCTGCCCTGTGGTGGAAAAAAATGAGGTGATGTTGTGATGCTGGTATGAGGATGTCGGTGACGATGGAGCATGTTTGTATTTGATTTGAAATCAGGAAGTTGAAAAGCAGCCATGCCAGGTGTCGTGTGATCAATATCAGTGGTGGACTGACGATTGGAACATTTGTTCACCTGTCGTCCAATCAGCTGCCATGGAGTTTAAACTGGACCAATGCGGTGAGGGCTTCCAAACGAGGATTGTCAGGTTCAGCCAATAGGAATATATTTCAATTATCGTTGCTGTTCGATTTGTCATTAACATTTGATACTTTATCAATTTTCTTCCACAAACGATTGTTTTTAATTTTGCAGATGTTTAAAAGTGAACTCTGATGGAGCGAGTGAGCAAGTAAATGAAAGCATGTGCGATGAAAGAATGAAACCTCATCAGTCCATCTCATGCAACATTGCCTGTCACCATCAGTGTATTGTCAGCCAGTGGTCAGCCTGGTCCAGTCCACAGTGTTTGATGGTTGTTGTTGTGTTGTTGTTATTGATGTTGTTGTTGTGTTGTTGTTGATATTCAATGTATTCTTTCATTGATTTTCTTTATTTATTTAGTTCAAGTTTCTTCAGACGATCAATTTTTATTTTAAAATTTGGAATGACATCTCTAACAGGATTGTGGTTACAGCAACAACAACAACAACGTCACCAACAACAACAACACTCAACAACTGCAACAACATCGATATCGAGCGATCCTTCGCAACAGCAACAACTTGCCCTGCCCAGCTCTCCACGAGATGAGATCGTGCCAGCTTCATCAGCAGCTCGTCTGCCAGCCACACGTGCTCGCCTGGTCGTCGTGGGGGCGGTGCATCATGTTCACTGACGTCATCGAAGGCGTAACGAACGAATACGAGTGTGGCGTTGGGAGAAGGTGGAGGGTGGCCGAATGTAGGGTGGCAAAATCTCAAAAAGTAGTTGCTATGAAGTTCTGTAAGAGACAGGTGTTGTTGTTGTAGGTGTTGTTGTTGTTGGTGGTGTTGTTGTTGTTGATGTTGCTGTTGTTCAAGTTGTTGCCCTTCCCCCACCATCACCACCATTTCTCATCATCATCCTCTCATTCACCATCTTTACTGACGCCACACCAGCACGAAAGACAACATGGCAGCAGCAGAAGCAGCAACTTCACAAATCATTTTGAATCAGAACAATCAGAGCCATGTAGAGTTGGATGTGCGGTCGATTGCGTGTTGTCGCAGTGGTCGGTCTGGTCCACTTGCTCCCAAACTTGTGGCCTTGGTCGGTGGCCAACGATTTGTTTTAACAATATATTAACTCTATTTAATCCCCTTACATACTTTACAAAAATTAAAAATTTTATCATCCGTTTATTGAGCACGTAAACTTCATAAATTAACAGTGTAAATTTAACTGACTGGAGACTGCACTGTATTTAAAATATTTTTGAATGACTTCTACTAGACGGCATTTTAAATATCTAATGTATTTGTTACTTGAGTACTATTCAAACGCTGAACGTTAACCAAGTATTTGCAATCTATTTAAACACTCGACACTTGAGTTTTTTTAACAAAGTTCTTCATAAGCTAATAATAAAATAAAGAATGATTGAGTGAACGAATGAAAGAATGACTTAAGTAATCATTAATGATTGATGACATGAAGGTTACAGAAGCAGGAGCCGTGAAATTTTATTGAAGTCAGACAATGGCGGAAGTGACTGTCCGTTGAATTTGCACGAGAGGATGGTCTGCAGTTACGAGGAATGTTTTCGCTGGATGCCAGTCAGCTATGCCGCCTGCTCAGTGCATGTTAGTGTCCAGTATTGAAGGAACTTGTGCTTTCCTTTCCAATCTTTTAATTTCAAACTCATCGCATATAATACGACTGAGCGTTAATAATGGTGACCTCATTCAGAAACACACGTGCGGTTACGGCCACCAAAAGTTGAAGTTCAAATGTTTGCAACTAAAAACCGACGATGATGAAGATGGCGGTGATGGTGGGGTGGGGTTTTATAAAGAAGTTGATCAACAATTATGCTCTCTTAATCATTTGCCTTACGGGTTGAAAGTAAAATATTTCTCATTCGTTGTTTAAATTTTTTTGATTTGATGTATCGCTTTGATTTGTTTTGTCAGTTTGCCATCCATTTAATTCATCTGCCATTTTCATTTATGGTCATAATTTTTAATTAAATTCCACTGTTAAACATCGAAATTATAAATGAATTGCTAAATACAAAATTAAATGAAGATAACTCTATTATTTCCAAAAAATTCAATTGGCCAACCAAACAACCAATGAAAATGATTCAATCAATCGACCAACAAATGAACGTGAAGCTTTACAGAGAATGTTACGTTCCTTGTCCAACCGAGTGTCTAGTTGGCCGATGGTCGTCATGGAGTTCTTGTCACGTGACTTGCACTAAGTCAAATCAGCCTATGAAAAGATGTGTGGTTCAATTTTTAGTATTACAAATTCACTAAATTTTCAAGCAACTAAATACGACCGACTGAACATTGCGACAGACGGCACACAGGCCAGGTACAGGGCCGTCGTGAGGGTTGGCCCCCCGTCAGCCAACAGCGATGATGTTCATGACGACAGTGCGTGCAGACGTGTGGTCACAATGGAGACCAGATTATGCATCGTTGACAGAACAACGTGCCAACGCAGCCCTCGCTTCTATTGGTCCGTCGGCAGATGGGAGGGGCTTAGAAGGAGCATCACGTGCGTAGACGAGAAAGGTCGACAAGTTCAAGGTTGCAACTGTTTAAGACAAGTTAAATCTCTGCTACACGCATAACTCGCTGGCGATGTTTCCATGAGGATGAATGTTGCAACGATTTTGAACAGGTGGATGCTCGCCGTCCTGGAAGCCATCATCCGACTACCGAGAATGCTCGATGAATTGTGAATCTGCCAACTCGACGTGTCTGCAGAGCGGCGGGTGCGCATGTCTGAGGAGGGGGCACGCCCCTGCAAGTCATCATTCGGCCAGGAACCCTCAACGCCACTTCCTACTGGTTCCCTGTGCAGGACCAACAGTTAGCAAAGTAAAAGATGATGCATGGAGGGCAGGGAGTCAGTTTGACGACTCCAGCAGATTTCTTGATCATAATCTTCTACATGCACTAGGTTGGATATTATTTTAAATTTGGCAGAGTTCGTTAAAAGTTTTAATTTATAAATCTCCAAAAAAATATTTAAGCCAACTTCTCAACACAATATTCGGACGAGGAGGTGGTTCTAGCAAATGGTTGGACCGTGGGGGTTGCATCAGTTGGTTTGTTCTTCATGGTCATATTGGTCGTCGCAATCGTTTACATTTGGTAATAAGTTTTATATCGACCTTCATTCAATAGGCGATTTAATGAATGAATAATTTTTCAGCCGACGATCAACTTCACTGAACGAAGTTATAGTCGTGATGGAAGTTGACAACTCACAGCAGCTGAACATGGTCTACAGTTGTTCGTCTGGCAGACATCTCCGTAATGTTTTGTGAGCCAGCAGAAAGCCGATGGTTTTTTTAATTTCGGTCGGCAGGAATCTTACTTTAATGTACTTTATTCGGGAATTGGAACACAACACATAATGTTGTGAATGTTTTGTCAGTTTCATGTCTATATTAATAATGTGTTTATGTCTTAGATATTCAATTGTCCAAAAAGCCATTATGATGGATATGTCGTGATGCACTTAGAGTGAATGTTTAAATTGTTTTCATCGTTTCCAAGTGTTATTCGCATTAGTAAACTAATTTTAACAGGAACATAACTAGCAAACACACTCCAACTCAAGGGAATAACAAGAGGAGGTCTGTCAGTTCGTATTCAGTTATCACACGTTGGCAGATGTCGATAGAGCTCTAAAACCCACACACCCATCGAAACAAATAAATAAATAAATAGTGAACAAATGAAAATGTTAACCACCCAAAAAATTAAGATAAAATTTGAACAACCCCTAAAATTCTAGAAGCAAAAATTCAAGCAATGCGAAAATAATGTGCAATGCGTATTGGCCCGGGTGCCTGTATGTATGCAGTTTGTATTTGATTGTATAATTTTGTATGTTTTGTCGGTCGGTATTTGGTTGTATACTTTTGTATATGTTTGTATTACGTTTGTTTCTGTATTGCGTGTGTAATGCAAATGCAAGAAAGTATAGAAAAATAGATAAAACTTACGCTGCCGACCTATTCAACTACATTAATGTGGTATGTTTTCTATCTATACAACCTACGATTAATATTATACCTCCCTAACTTACCTAGTATAGTTGCTTAATGTATTGTGTGTGTATGTATTTGTGTTGAGTAACACATCTCAAAAAATAAATAATAGTAATAGTTATGGTTTCAAATTAAATAAGGGTTTAAAATTAAAAATTGATTTTTGTCAAACGTGTCTAAAATGCGCCAAAACCTTTGTTACTAATTTATTTCACTACATCATTACATCTCTTTTCTGTATTTCTTTTACTCACTTTTGCGTCAAAATGGCCTCCGAAGGATCCAGCGAGGAAAAGGTCAATTTAGTTGATAATAAAAACGAACGTAAACAAAATTTAGAAGAAAAATTAAAACATCGTAAAAAGGTTACTAATTTTTTTTTCTGTAGAATCTTGATTTATCTTATTTTATTTTTTAAAATCTGCTAAAATCGCTTGAGTGTGTAACTAAACACCCACGTGGACAGTATAGTAAGAGTAGTATGTTTGTGCTAAACTAAAAGCTCTTCTAAAGTAAGTTGTAAATGTAAAATTATTATGTAAGTTTTAGTTTAATATGTTATGTGACTATGTGTCGAAAAGAAACTCCTATTTTTTGACTTAACCTTATTTTATAGATTTTTTTTTTATAAAAATAGAAAAGATAAAAATCTTGATATTATATTATGACATTATGTTTATGTGTATATTTTTAAAAATTATTTAATGATTAGCTATTAAAAATGTAAAATGCAGTTTTCAATGTTTGTTTTTTTTTAATTTAAAATTAATTTTTAAACAGAATAGTAAAAGCAAATCAATGAAAAAAGTTGCAAGTCCAGACAACAGGGGTGTGATTTTGGTTAGACACATTCCCCATGGCTTTTATGAACCCCAAATGAAAAAATACTTTGAACAGTTCGGAGAGGTCACAAAGTTAAGGCTTCTTAGAAGCAATAAAGTAAATTGACTTCTTTTATTTTCATTATTTGGATTGCTGCTTATTTATCATACTTTTCCTGATTTTTAGAAGATTAAAATAAATTTGGTATCTGTACTCAGGCGACTAGAAGTTAATAATTAATGAATCAAAATTAGACAGGCAGAAGTAAAGGCTCTGCTTTTGTGGAGTTTGAGAATGATGAGGTGGCTAGGATCGTGTCTGATGCAATGAAGGATTATCTAATGTTCAGACGTCGAGTCATGTGTTAGTTTTCATTTCATTCTAAACTATTGGCTAACGTTATATTTTTAGATCATACTAAAGTAAAAGTGTGGTAAATGTTAGGCTGCTTATTTCTTTTTAATCTTTATTTTTTATCAGGCAAGTACATTCCCAGAGAAGAAGTACATCCTTTGACATTTCGACGAGGCAATCAATCCTTCAAGAAGCCGATCGGCCACCTGCTTGCCATTAAGAAGCACAATATAGCGCCAACTTCACTATCAGCAGCTAAAAAATCAAAAGCTAAACTGAAGCTGAAAAACAAAAAAAGGATCGAAAAATTGAAAAATTTTGGCATTGAATATAATTTAAAAGACTCTGCTAGCGAAAATTGACATTTGACTTTTATTTATTTTTAGTATCATAAATTGATTTCACGCGTGTTTGCGGTCTGTATATATTACCAATTCATCTTATAGAGAATTTGTTATAATTTTTTGTTTATTGCACCTGTACATTCATGAAAGTTAATGAAATGACTAAAGTGCGTGCGTTGGAAGTGCATTATAAAATTACTGATAATTGCTCCCGTACAATTACTTTACTTTGTGAGACGAAAGCTCATGTATGTTTAAGAAACCAGCCAGCCACAGTGAGTCACCACTCTTATTAGGAAATGAGCAAACTTTGAAAGTAAATTTAAATTGAAAAACAAAAGGTTTAACAAATTAGAAATCATGGCTGTTGATTGTTGTATGTAATGCTCCTGTATTCTTTTATTTGTCGCTTGAATACATTATTTTATGTAATAAAGTAAACAGTAGTTAAGTTCAGCCTAAAAATGAAGTTTAAAAATTTAGTTTATCTATTAAAAGACAAAACAGACATATATATATGAATGCTCGATTGTTGTCATGTTTGCAGGTTCAAAGAAACAGATAGGTTGAGATAGTAACAGATAGCGTGCGTGAGTAATCGTTACATATAAAATATGAACTGCGCGGTAGTTTTGAGAAGAATAAATAGGCTTAAACGCGAAAGAGTTTGCGAAGCTGGCGATGGCAAATTTCAGACGAGCAGTAACAGATTAAGTCGAGTAAATGTTGGAATGATTGATTATGTATGTAAGTGAGGTAAAATTAGCACTTGTGTATATATATATATATATATGTCTAGTCTATGTCAGTCTGTGTTCATTTAACGATTAAACTTGCGTACGTCATCAATATATGTAAACTAAAAATTATATAGTTACATAAATTATATGTATATTAAAGTCGTCAATGTTCGTTATAACGCTTAACGTCATAATTCCACTTTCTCATCATTCAGTGTCAGCCTGCTTTCGTCATTCAACTCCTCAAACTTGCATAAGTCATCCGTGTTTGTTTCATTTATACAAATGCAATAAAATACAATACTGCAACAATGACGAATACATTTTAGTTCTTTAATTTTAAAGTTTAATTAAATATCGTCAACATCGTCAACGTCGTCATCACCATCATCGTCATCATCTTCGTTTACTAGTGTAGAATCTCTTGCTATTTCAGTGTAATCATCTTCATCGACTTCGTCATCGTCGACGTCATCATCGTTATTGTTTTTTTTCATCAGTTCGCTTGCATTTTCACTTTCTTTGAGAATTTCTGACTCCTGACCAAGCAGAAGACACAGTTCTCTCAGCCTCTTCTCGGCTTGCGGGATTCCAGAAAGTTGACGTTCTAGTTTCACTTTTTCATCATTGAGTGTCAGCCTGCTTTCGTTATCCAACTTCTCAAACTTCCAGCCTCCCATGCCATCAAACTGCAACACGTCAGTGTGGAATTTCCTGGTTGTTAGTTTTAGAAACATCTCATAAAAAAATATAAACATCTGAAAACTTTTTCATATCAACTTTTTATAAATTAAATTTAAAACTGCAACAAATGAATTTTTTTTAAGGTAACCAAAGAGATGGTCGATGAGTGATAGTAAGTAATGTGATGTTGCTGTCTTTGATAGCCTGATATATTAGCCCCTCAACATCAATTGAGATGGCGCTTGTGCACTCGTCCAGCAAGGCAAACTGCGGCCTGCAGCGAAGGAGTTGGTCACATCATCAAAAGGTAGGTCAGTTGGACATCATCACATTCGTCATATCGTCATAAGCAGGCGCTCAGATACGTACTTATGATAGAATATTCTAGCCATCCCTATTTTCTGCTTCTCACCACCTGACAAGACATCCTTCCAATCACAGACCGCATCCCATCCTTGTGCATGCAAAGAGGATGATGATAATTAGGCAAAAACACACACACTCACACACACACATGAAGTGCGAGCCATACGAACAAAAACTCACTATCACTTCTATCGAGAAGATGTGAGAGACTGACCAAGTTGAGTATATTGGCGAGGTGACCATCATTCACTGCCTTCATCGTCATATCATCAACATCATCAGGGTAGATTATTTGATCCCTCAGTGTTCCATTCGTCATGTAGGGCCTGTTCTTGTTGTTGGCGACGTTGTTGCTTGTGTTTGCAGTGATGGCTGTGTGGCTGTAATGATTCTTGTTGGTGATGTTGTTGTTTGTTTGTATTTGCAATGGTGACTAAGTTGCTGTAAGAATTTTTGTAGCTCTGGCAATCATTGATGACAGAAGACCAACCTACCTCTGAGGAATATAGAACATGGTTCTGGGTGGGGGCTTGCACACGAGACCCTCGTAAACCGGCCAAAGCCCACTGAGAATTCGAAACAACGAACTCTTGCCACATCCATTTGGGCCAGTTATCAAGAGGTGCATGTTCGATTCCAACTACATGTGTGTTGTTGTGTTGTGTTGTTGTTGTGTGAACTTGTGTCTGTTGTTTGTTGTGTATTGCAGTCAGGTTCCTAGCTGAATAAGTTATTGTCATCTTCATTCTCATCACCACATCGCATCACATCACATCATCATCCGCTGACCACCTTGAAGGACAGACCCCTAACAACGACATCTCCAGTCGGAGTGACAATGGCAACATCCTCCAATGAAATGTTGTGGTCGGTTTCTAAGATGAGTCCTGTGTGATGGCGAGGATGACGACGATAAGATGGGATGAAAATTAAAATGAATGAAAGAGCGGCAAAATGAAGGGATAAAAAGTAGTAACCTCTTCTATTATAATCAACTCCAATAAAGCATGATTTGTTGATGGCTTTGTGTTGTTGTTGTTGATGATGTTGTTGGGATTTGTTGGCAGCATTGTTGAGGGCCTGTTGAGATGTTGGGGCAACAATCATTGATGTTGCTGCTGCTGATGGTGGCATGTTGGAGGAGCCAACAACATATCTCCCCTTATTCACATCTTCAAATACTTCAAACATGTATGCAACTCTGTGCGTATATCCTGCCAGTTCTGTGATCTGGTAGTTTGTAGCGTGCGTGCGTGTGTGCGTGCGTGTATGTATGTGCGTGCGTGTGTGTGATAATCTGTGCCTGCTTATTACCTAAAATTAAATTATTAAATAAAAGCAGCGTACAATTCAGCCAATCAAACAAAATCCTCACAGATATCAACCAATCAAACACGTCCATCATATCTCCTGTCCAACCAGATGAACCTCTTTATATGACGACATCATTCTTTCGAAAGCATCCGCCAATGAGAGTAGCAGTGAACGAGATGTAGTGAAGAGTTGGGTCCTGTTACTCACGCTGTCTTCCTTCTCAGCTATCGACTCGTCTGAAAAAACTTTCCCTAGAGCAACACAAGAGAATAATTTTCATACAGAGTATCAAATTTTAAATTCACCAGCACCACCACCACCAACAACATCATCATCATCATCATCGAGATTCTCCTCATCATCACCATCATCATCGAGATCCTCGTCATCATTATCTGACCATCGGTTTTGACACCAATATGTTCGTTGGCGTTGATGATGGGGATGGTGATCATGAGTAGGCCGCAAGCACTCCAGAGATATTTCATGAGGAACTGCTCCATCTGTACATACCACAATCTGCTTGTTGCATTCGTGATGGTTTTGTTGCTGTTGTTGATGTTGCTCTCTTGTTAGCGCATGAGTCATTATTGTTTTCAATACGTCATTATTACAACAACACACGTTTAGACGACATTTTCCCCGAGATCGGGGTTGCCGTTTGGCTACCTATGATGAAACCGAAATACCCCTCGACGCCATTCCATCATAAGTAATTTATTTGGCTAATTTTTACGCAGGACGCCCTTCCTTACGCAACCACAGTTATAAGCGGTGGGCCTAGCCTTTGATGAACCAACATCACTCACAAGGCAGTGAGGGTCAGTTTAATGTCATAACCAGGTCATTATTCATTATTGTTTTAAATATATTTTTTAAATATTATTCTTATTCATTGATAATAATGGAGGAATGCAGACTTCTTCCAGCAGATAACATTCATTTGCTTCAGAAGTTCATTGTATGATCCTTTCAACTGCTTCTCTTCAGGCTGTTTGTATGCGTGTATGTTTTTATGTTTGTTTGTTTGTATGAGTGTATGTAGAGTTTGTATGTATATATGACAGCGTAAGTGTAAATGAATAAAGCAATGAATGAATGAATGAATGAATGAACCTTGTGACCAGAATAGAATGCAATCTCTTCAGCATTTGTGATGATTCGTGAATGGGCAGACCTCAACAATCCTATTTTTCAATGTATATTCATTCATCAGTACATCCATCAGCTCACTCATTCATTTATTTGTTCATTCATCCATTCGCTCATTTATTCTTGTATTCATTCATTTATTCACCATCCCTCCATTCATCTACCTTTCTTATCTGCTTCAACTCCAACCAAATGACCAAACTTTGGTGAAATCTTTCTGAGGACGAATGCAGTTGCATACAAGACTGTGCCGCCCAGCAACGTTGATGCGCTTATGTGACAATCATTAATTAATTAATTAATTAATTTCGTCAGTCTAAATTTAATTTGTTGGTCAAGTTAAAATAATAAAGGAATTAAAGCAATAAAGACAAAACAATAACAGCATCAAACCCAATGTTGGCCCCAACTTGTTTAGCAGTGTGGTAGAGAGTTAAGCACATGACAACAACATCCAAAATCGGTTTGGTGAGGTGTGAGTAGAGATGTGCCAGTGATGAAGTGAATGATGTGATGTCGTCCGTCAGCCTCTGATCCACATTTGTCAGTCGACTGTCTAAATTGCTCACCCTGATTTTGTGGTGGTTAGTGTCGGATGGAGATGACTCAATAAGGGTGATGAGAGTGATGAACAAATGAATCATTAAAACTGCTATCGTCAAAACCACAAATGCATTCATCACTGCCATCATGTGAGACAATTATACCAGCCTGTAATAAGTTTGATCTTTGAAATAGAGTGCATACGCATACATGACCAATCTCGTTCTAAACATCAGGGCCACCTTTCTTTCCAGGAAGCGAATGAGACTGTTGACAAAAGTTGCAGGAACAGCAATCAGCAGCCACCTGATTAGTGACATGGCAAACTGGCCACCATCTTTTCTAACTATGGAACGAACAATGTAGCCATCAAGTCGAGCTACCACAACAGACAAGTATGTTCTCAACACTAGTGTAAGAGTATGGCAGATAAGAACAAAAAATTCTTTTGATTGGAGGCTGGGTATAACAATCTTCAGTAATTTTTTCAATTGGGTGTAAAAACGTTTATTGATATTTTTAGTTTTTTGGTTTATCTGTGTTTGCTGAGTTGTGTCTGCCAAGCTTGATGAGCTCTGGTTTGATTTGTTACTGGTTGTGATTGGTTTTGAATTGACAGCGACCACCTGATAGATAATCTTCTTAACATCAACTCCGGATTTGTGCAGAAGACATCCGGCCAATGAAAGTCCGACAACTCCACAGACAACACCAGTTTTTGTGATCTTCAGCCGACTTGCTGCATCTCCAAACTTTGATAAACTCATCTCTGCTAACTTTAAGAATGTTAATGAATTGATTTTTAATTCAATAAATTCCTAATACTAATTTTTGAATTTGAACATTCAAGAATAGATTTACATTTACAACATCTATTCTAGATAGAATCTGACTAAAAAAAACTAAACTAAATGAATAACAATTTATTAAATTTATCAATAACTTATTCTTTTCCAGAGAGTCTCATGTGGGATGTGGTATTGTAGTCAGGGTATAATTGTAATATACGGCATACGTATATTATATATAATACATACATATATTTAGTATAATACAAAATATATTCTAATTATTAATAATTATAATTATATCTATAAATAATTCTTTTATCTATCTATCTATATGTATATGCAATGCCTATGCTAGTGGTCATAAAATTTGATTAAAATGAAAGTAAAAAGTAAAATAGCAACTGACCTAACACTTCAGATAAGAATCATAAAACTAATTAAAAACCATTTTAAAAAATGAAATATGAAATCGTCTGCCGCATGCGGTTGCACTATTTTTTGCTACTATTAAACTTTGAAATTAAGCACCAGTTAAGGTTTACATTAACTTTTAAAATAATTTAAGGTGGATTTTGTGATTACCTAATCTAAAATAATTCAATCACTAGTTATAAGTATCAAACAGTATCTTATCCGTGTAGTATCAAACAATATCTTATCCATAGTAGTACCATAAAATCAAGAAATACTTTTTTCAAAAATTTGAAAAATTTTCAATTTGATTTCATTGCGATATCGATGATGATGATATGATGATAATTGTGACCAAATTAAAAAAACATCAAATAAAATTTATAAAATAGGATGGGTATATCGTTGCGAAATCGTTGGAGAAAATGACGTCATGCTAACCGTAGTTACTTTTTATTGCATGGTAGTTAATCAGCCGGTATAAAGGTTT
>NW_008705409.1:506650-534199 GCF_000326865.2 Helobdella robusta | reverse complement strand
AAATATATACATTTTTCTATATATATATATATATATATATATATATATATATATATATATATATATTAATATATATATATATATATATACATATACATACATATATATATTAGTTACTTTTATCAACAAGTTTTAAAAAATTTTCAGTTTGATTTCATCGCGATATCGATGATGATGATTGTGACCTGACTGATTAAAAAGCACCAATGAAAATTTTTAAAATAGGATGGAGAATTTGTTACATTGGGATATTCATATATAAAGCGAGGAAAATTTTAATAAAAAGCACTTACAAATCTACGCATAATGGCTCAGCTTGGCTTGGCTTGGCTTGGCTCGACACGGCTTGGAATCGGATGTTAAACAAGGTGTGGTCTCAAACTAATATGTAGCACTGACTGCTGTTGCTTTTATAATGAATTTATATTATACACACACACACACACATATATATATATATATATATATATATATATATATAATTAATAAGATTATATGTTTATATAAAAAGCAATATAGCAGATTCAACCAGCCAATCAGAAAGTTTCGAAGGCGTTCGATCGATGACGTCAATTTAGTACGGTTAGCATTGTGGTTAAGACTGTATAATAGTGTAGTTCATACATTAAATAAGTTTTTTACTGATGTGAATGATTGAAATGATGAAAATGTATGGTTGAAACGAGTATAAATAGGAATTGAAATAACACGAAAATCAGATCAGGCATTCTGCCTCGCTTGAAGCAGTCTGTCTGATCTTTTTTATTTTTTTTTATAATATTTTTATTTTTATTTATTTTATTATATAGAGTTATATAGAGTTTGCATGTCTGTGGTTTGTGTGTTTGTATTTTGTATTTTTTTTATATTTTAGGTGGGTTCTTTAGCGGCTGCTCCTACATACATACATACATCATGTTTGTTTGTATGGTAGTATTTTATGTTCTGTTTTACTCCTTTTTCTCTTTCTTCATAAGTCTTGAGTTAAGTTAATTAAACATAGGTAGGTGAGATTGAGATTAATTTATTATATAGGTAGGCTAGGGCATAAGTTAATTTAGTTACATAGGTAGGTTAGGGACTTCTATTCTTTTACTCTACTTGGTGTGTTTTTTGTTTTTTTTTGTTTTGTTTCACACCATACATATAACAGGTACGCGATGGTTCCTGGGTTTAGTGGGATTTTTATTGATTGAATGTGGTAGTATACATGGTTATATAGAGTTATATAGAGTTATATAGAGTTATATAGAGTTATATAGAGTTATATAGAGTTATATAGAGTTATATAGAGTTATATAGAGTTATATAGAGTTATATAGAGTTATATAGAGTTATATAGAGTTATATAGAGTTATATAGAGTTATATAGAGTTATATAGAGTTATATAGAGTTATATAGAGTTATATAGAGTTATATAGAGTTATATAGAGTTATATAGAGTTATATAGAGTTATATAGAGTTATATAGAGTTATATAGAGTTATATAGAGTTATATAGAGTTATATAGAGTTATATAGAGTTATATAGAGTTATATAGAGTTATATAGAGTTATATAGAGTTATATAGAGTTATATAGAGTTATATAGAGTTATATAGAGTTATATAGAGTTATATAGAGTTATATAGAGTTATATAGAGTTATATAGAGTGTAAATCCTATATAGATACCTTTCTTTGAGGTTCTTTTCTTTGCCGACCGGTCGGCTTCTTTGCGTTTCTCTATTTTCATTCAAATTAATTAAATAAATAAGATTTGTCCGTTCATTTAGGTTCTTTCAGGTTCATTCATTCAGGTTGAAGCTTCCGAAGGAGTTCATCGTGGAAGATCAGAACGGTTGTGATGTCACGCTACGTTCGTTCATTCAGTGTCAAACAATGCACGCCTGGCTGGGGTTCGTTTTACGGTTTCTTTGCGGTTCCTTTTTTTGCCAGTTACAGGCGGTTGCGGCTGGCGGGTTTCACCGCGGCTCGTTTTTTTACTTTCATTTAAATAAAAATAAATAAAATTTTTTATTTTATTCATTTAGGTTGAAGTTTCCAGAGGAGTTCATTATGGAAGATGTCAGGCTACGTTCATTCATTCATTTAGTGGCAAAGACACGCCGGGCTGGGATACGTTTTATTCTTTTTTCTCTGTTTTTCTCTGTAATTTAACATTAAGTAAGAATGCATACACGCACACACATACACATACAATTACATTAAGTAACTATATAGGTAGGTTAGATAGGCATAATTTTAACTGTAGGTAGGATAGATAGGAAGTATCCAACACTAATGTAGTTGAATAGGTAGGCGCGTAAGTTTACCTCTTCTATTTTTTCTTGCACCAACATTACACGCATCAGCGTATTACACACACAAAAATACATACATAAACACATATGTTAGTTTTTGAGCGTAATTTTATTTTCATTACACATTCTAATTTATTATTACTAAGGTTGAGAGTAATTTAATTTCATAGGTAATTAAGGGCAATAATGTAATTCTAGGAACAATCTTGTAATGTTAATTAAAACGCTGTAAGTGTATCGATAGGTAGGCTAATTATAAGTTTTACATTATTATTATTAGATTGGAGCCCAAGGCATTACGTAGGTGGTGGGGTGGGCGCCGATTGGCTAAATGAATTGGGCTCTTGAGTTTTGTAATTTTAGGTAAGCTAGGACCGTAATGTAATGAATAGGTAAGTTAAGGCTACGTTGTAACACATACTCATTAATAGATTTAGGGTTTAAGTTTTATATTATTATTACTAAGTTGGAGCCCAAGGCATTACGTAGGTGGTGGGGTGGGTGCCGATTGGCTAAATGAATTGGGCTTTTGAGTTTTGTAATTTTAAGTAAGCTAGGGCTTAATTGTAATGAATAGGTAAGTTGAGGGTACGATAGCCGATTGACTCTGGATTTCAAAGTCTCTTGTCAGAGGTAAGCCTTGGTGGCCAGTGGTGAACCGGCAATGGTTTACTATCCGGACGGCAATGGTTTACTATCTGCACGGTAATGATTTACAATGCGGCACGGCCATAGTCTACTACCCGCACGGCTTCCGGACGGCAAATGGTTTACTATCCGCACGGCAATAGTCTACTATCCGCACGGCAATGGTTTACTATCCGGTGCCCTGGCTGTCGGTGAGCCTCTGTGCAAGGAGGGAGAATGAAGGAGGACTTTCGACTATCGTACCATTAACAATTTAATATAGATTAGCTAAGGTATTTGAATAGGTAGATAGGATTATTTTTATTAAGCAATTTGAGATGCAGGCACCGCTAAGCTTTCTGATGAGAATATTCTCTTTATCTTTTTCCATCCCTCGGGCTGTGTTTCAACAACAATCTCGAGGAGGACTGGCACCAGTTATGGAGGACAACGTAGGAACCGAACCGCATTCAACATTCTGCCTTTGTCGAATGGACGACGGTAAGTTTTTTTTACATTTTAATCACTTTATTATTTTAAAATATTATTTATTTGCCATTGTTTCCATTTTATAATTTTTTGCTCCTAAGATTCTAACATTCATTTACTACTACGCTAATAAAAAAAATTTGTCTACAGAATGATGAGAGGTGGGCAGTGGTGGGAGTCAGCACGTTTCAGATGGTTGTCTCATGATGATTTACGTATGATGATGGTGGTGTAGGAAGAATCAGCGCGTTGGCTGTTCGACTGACAATCAGAAGTTCGGATGAAATCATGTGTGCCGACCTGAATGTGGTGGTCGGTGCAATGGATTACAGTAACGACGATTTTTGAAGTAAGGTTTAGTTTCGTTTTTTTTATTTTTCTCATTTCAAATTATTCTTCCATTAATTGACGTTAATTCATTCTATTCATTCTTTTAACCAATTATTTAATTATTCAGTTTATCATTTATTCGTTCGTTTCTTTGTTCCTTGATTTACTACTAAGTTAATAAAAAAAACTTGTCTACAGAATGATAAGAGGTGGGCTGTGGTGGGCGTCAGCACGTTTCAGATGGTGGTCTCATGATGATCGTTCCGATGACAATTCGAAGAAAACAACAACGACGGTTTTTGATGTATGGTTTAGTTTCGTTATTTTAATTTTTCTCATTCATTCATTCTTTTTATCACTATCTTTCAAATTATTCCTCCATCAATTGATTCATTGATTTATTCTATTCATTCATTAAATCATTGATTGGTTAATTAATTAGTTAATTCATTCATTCAACCAATCATTCATTCATTCACCTAACCATTTATTCGTTCGTTTATTTGTTCCTTGATTTACTACTACGTTAATAAAAAAAACTTGTCTACAGAATGATGAGAGGTGGGCTGTGGTGGGCGTCAGCACGTTTCAGATGGTGGTCTCATGATGATCGTTCCGATGACAATTCGAAGAAAATATTAATGGTGCAATGGAAGTTCGACCGTAGTGCGTGAAGAAGTTTCTGGAGAGTACACGCCCGCACATTTACACACACACACATCAATACAACACACACATACACAACATCCATTCATTTGGTGTCGTTGTTGTTATGTTTCTCTTCAACTTTCTATTTTCTTTACCGGACTTAATTTAATTCATAGGTAAGTTAGGGATTGAGATGAGTTGAACAATCGTAGGTAGGCTAGGGCTTAATATTTGTTAAAAAGTTTCTAGTAAAATAAAAACGCTAAAATATGTAAAATAAAATACATGAAACATGTAAAATTCCTAAAACGTAAAAATACAAATTTGTAGCTAGGTGAGTTGAGTTAATGATTATAAGTAAGCTAGGGCCTTGAGAGTAATTTAATTGTAGGTAGGTGACTGACTACTATTCTTGCGACTTCTGACTAGTTTTTGTGATGTGTTTGTTTTCGCTTCACAGCACCACACCAACAAAACAAACTACATTCACTTTAAATTTTACCTTTTTGAACAATCTTTTTAATAATGTCTATTTATTTATTTATTAAAAGTTGACTGGTTTCTAGTTTTTTTTAATTTGGTTGTATAATTTTTGGATATTTCTTGATTTACTTTGTATATATGCATGTATAAATAATTTCTTTTTGGTATGTTGATTTAGTCGTTATGATATGCTGTGAACTGTTCTTACTAAATGTTATTGTTACTTGAATCATTCTTCGAGAACTACTAAGGAGTGTGTATAATAATATTAATGGATATTAATTATTTTTTGTCGGTCAATATTTTGTTATATTTGTTTAAAATACGAATATAAAAAAAATTAATTTTTTTAAATTTTAATTAACCGTCACTTTTCATTTTTGGATGGATTCAAATAAAAGCAACTATTGTGTTTTTCTTTCTTTACTAAAATCTCGAAATTGTTTGTAGATCTGTACGGTTAAGTGTTTGTTCGAGTTTGAACAAGCCTTGCAAACATTTTATTTTCGTTTATTTGGTTTATTCAATTTGGTTCATTGATTGGTCGATTGGTTGATCAATCAATCAATCAATCAATCAATCAATCAATCAATCAATCAATCAATCAATCAATCAATCAATCAATCAATCAATCAATCAATCAATCAATCAATCAATCAATCAATCAATCAATCAATCAATCAATCAATCAATCAATCAATCAATCAATCAATTTTGATCTATTTATGCTGTTTATTTCATAAGCAAACAAATTGTTATCATGATCGAATAGTGTAAAAAAGGCTGTGTGTATGCCACTGTGTATAAGGACGATATGTATAAACCGCGACGGATGAACCATTTGGTCATAATGTTACATTGGTTCTCCACTATTTTATATTGGTTTTTGTTAAACTGCTGCTTATCAGATTGTAAAATAATGAGAGTTTACTTAACCTTGGATTGGTTTCGTCTTTATTGTACATTTTCAGGTTTATAAGTTAACGAGCAATATGAAACATAAGTTGATGTTGTACGTTACTTATATGTCGATTGAATTGAATCTCACTAATTTACACTCCCGCATGTTATCGACTTCTGTTTGTTCTTCCGGCTGTCAACTTGTTACTAACCAAACATATATCAAACTTTAACAATATCATCATTTTCTTTCTCTCTCTCTCTCTCTCTCTCTCTCTTCGTGGTTGCAGCCTATTTTAAGTTGTGCTGTCTATTAACTTAAATTAAATGTTTTGCATTACGTATTTGTATGTACAGCTTAACTAAATATTAGGATATATTGAATGTGTGTGTCATATAACAATATTGCCTCCATTACCCCTCTGAAAAAATAACAAACAATGTCTTGACGAATTTTATTTCTGTTACTTTTTCAGCTTTTAAATAAGTAATGAAAAAAATGCCGGTTGTCTTAAAAGTAGAAGAGTGGTTTTCAGTATCCTCGTCAAGGTTTTAGTACAGGAATTGAACTATATATATAGCATTTGAACCATGGATATCCATGATTTGAACACCAACTTCGTGCTCATAGCACTTGCCTCATTGTAAACTTTTAATAGATGACGTTTTGTTCAGAGGATTTTTGTATAGAGATAAAATACAGTTAATCTATCTGTGGTTCCCCAGTATCAAGTTTAATAAATAATGACGTCATTATCGGTTCTAATTTTAGCCCCAGCCAGATTTGAATGAGAAGACGATTAACAACAACAATGATGTATATTGTATTACAGATTTTAGACCACCCCTATTAAGTTTGGAAAGTTCGACATTAGGAAGAAAACCCAACTATCTATTCCTTCGTTTAGCTATTTATAAATTTACGAATATAAAACACTCATCTGAATAGTAACAACAGATTTAAAATCAATTTTTTTTAATAAAATTAATAATTATTATATTTTAATAATTATTGATTGACGATTACTATTATAATTTATTATTATTTATCTACTTATACTCGTACACTTTCCTGGAGTAAAATAAAAATTTTAATAAAATAATTAGTGAAATACCAAAAACACAATTTCAAGGAAATACATTTAATAATAATTAAAATATAATAATTATAATATATTTTATGTCATAATTAATTAATTAATATTTTATAAATATATATATATATATAATAAAATTATTATTATTATAAAATTTCGAATGTCTTCTTGAGTTCCATAATTAACTGCCAATCCGATTTGGACATCTCCTCTCTGAACCAACTCTTCACAACGTCGATCGACTGTCGGCTTATCTGATTGGTTGAATAATTTAACAATTGATTAATTAATCAAACAAACACATCAGGATTATATATTAGTATAAAGTGTTATATAAGGTTATGTAGATATATATATAGTTATGTAGAGTTATTGGTTATATATTATTATATAGTGTTATATACGGTTATATAGATTTATATAGTTATGTAGAGTTATTGGTTATATATTATTATATAGTGTTATATACGGTTATAAAGATTTATATATAGTTATGTAGAGTTATTGGTTATATATTATTATATAGTGTTATATACGGTTATATAGATTTATATATAGTTATGTAGAGTTATTGAATATATATTATTATATAATGTTATATACGGTTATATAGATTTATATATAGTTATGTAGATTTATTGACTATATATTATTATATAGTGTTATATACGGTTTTAAAGATTTTTATATATAGTTATGTAGAGATATTGGTTATATATTATTATATAGTGTTATATACGGTTATATAGATTTATATATAGTAATGTAGAGTTATTGATTATATATTATTATATAGTGTTATATACGGTTATATAGATTTATATATAGTAATGTAGAGTTATTGATTATATATTATTATATATGTTATATACGGTTATATAGATTTATATATAGTTATGTAGATCTATTGGTTATATATTATTATATAGTGTTATATACGGTTATATAGATTTATATATAGTTATATATAGTTATTTATGTAGAGTTATTTATTATATATTATTATAGTGTTATATAGATTATATAGATTTATATATAGTTATTTATTATATATTATTATAGTGTTATATACGGTTATATAGATTTATATATAGTTATGAAGAGTTATTTATTATATATTATTATAGTGTTATATACGGTTATATAGATTTATATATAGTTATGAAGAGTTATTGATTATATATTATTATATAGTGTTATATACGGTTATATAGATTTATATATAGTAATGTAGAGTTATTGATTATATATTATTATATAGTGTTATATACGGTTATATAGATTTATATATAGTAATGTAGAGTTATTGATTATATATTAATATATAGTGTTAAATTCGGTTATATAAATTTATATATAGTTATGTAGAGTTATTGATTATATATTATTATATAGTGTTAAATTCGGTTAAATTCGTATAACTATATAGTTATACGTCCGGGGCATGACTTAAAACTGCATCCACGCTGCTTTGCGTGCTATTGAGTGAAAGACTAGACCCACCGCTTCTAACCGGTGGTTGTCGTCAGGATGGATGTCCGAATGCAAAAATTTTCCTACAAATTATTCTATGCCATCAAAAAGTTTACATATGCCCGGCAATCACATCCCACCTCGTATATACACTCACAAACAACCAGTCATTCGTTGCAAGAACTTTGCACGGGCACACATACGCGGATATCCAATCACAGTTCATTTTCCACCAGCCAGCCAATGAGAATTTGACCTTGCTAACGAGTAAGTCAGTATTATCAAAATGTCTGCCGTAGAGTTTCGGCGCCTCGCCAGGTATGCTGTCAATCTTTAAGCACACTTCTTGACCTTTCGTGGCCTTCTCAATGACCTTGTGGTTAATCTCGATACTGCTGACTCGACCTACATCTAGGAACTGTGATTGGTCAAGTTTTGTATGTTGAATTTTTTATTGGCTAATTAATTAAAATCATAATTGATTCGTGTGATTGAAATTACAATACAAAAATTACATGCAGCTATCCATTCATTACACCATCAAACACATCAACGAAGAGAGCCGACAAACCAATCCCAGCCAGGCAACCAACGAACCTCTTTACTAGGTACACAGAGGATAGTGCCCTCCTTCACAAAGCCAGCCTCCACAGTCACGCCGACCACAATGGGATCCCTCGTGTTGAAGATGTGCTCGGGTAGGATGCGTAGCTGGGAAAGAAATTAGATACTTGAGTAAATTTTGAAATAAAAAGTAGTGAACAACAAATCCATCTTCTAACCAATCATCTATCAAAGCAATCAGCCCACTCATCCAAGCGACCAATCAAAGGCGACCAACCTTGCAAGGGAACACGGCAATATGTTTAAACTCCTCCCTCTTCTGTTTCTTAAACTCATCCCTGTAGGCCATGAACTTATCAAAGAGATGGTAGATGATGTCTGCCGAGAAAATCCTGATTGCCATGCTGTCCGCCATCTCCTGGGCCTCCTTCTCTATCTTAACGTCGAAAGCCAGAACGCAGGCGTACTGCGGATCGTGCTCCAGCATCACCGAAGCCTTCATGATGTCGCGCTTGTGTACTGGACCGATGTTTATGCCCGCGTAGGGGATTTCAGATGTTTTTAGGAAGGTTAGGAGGGCCTCCAGAGAGCCGAGGGTCGATGCCTGCACGTACACCCCCTTGTCCGAGACTTTTACGTCGCTCAGGACGTCTTTCAACATCTGCGAGAGTTCTTCCTGCGTTGGTGAGTGTGCGTGTGTGTTGATGTTTGTGATGTGTGTGTGTGGTTACGAGCATGCGTAGGTGCCTGTCGTCGTTTGCTTGTAAGGCTGACTACTATTAAATCATGTGGATGGAGTCGAGGGGTATTTCGGTTTCATTATAGGTAGCCAAGCGGCAACCCCCGATCTCGGGGAAAATGCCGTCTAAACGTGTGTGTGTACTATTAAATCATCGAAATTATTACTAACAGTTATCAATTAAGTCATTCAACTTCACCATTCAATCACATCGCTGATCTCCACCGACAACCAGTCACGATTAGCCACCGCAAACAAACCGACCAATAAGAACTCACCTTAAATATATCTTCTTCATCTGATTGTTCAGCCACATACAAGGGCAGGCCGGCTAGCGCCTTTTCAAGATCTTTGGCAGCAATTTTGCAACCTTGTGCCGCCAAGACTTCCTTGTGAGACTCAAACTGGCTCTGAAAACGTTAAAATATAATCACAATAAGATGAAATAAATTATACAAAAGTTGATAAATTATTCACTTAAATACATAAACAGTAATAAAAGCAGTAAAAAACAAGCCCCTTCTGACAACAACCTTGACCCTGAGTTCGTGCATGGGCTGTGGCATGAGTAACGACCTTATCTGCGTTACTATTGGCCCATCCTGGCCGGCCACGATAATAGTACTTCCGGTTTTTAACCGGCCATTCACTAAGATGACGTCAATGGTGGTGCCGTGCCCTGGTATGGCCTTCACCTAATTTGTTCGTAATTGAAATAAGAATGCACCAATATATTTAACTCACACACGTCCGTTAAATTACTCGTTCATTCAACCTAATCTTCTTATTCATTCACTCTTCCACTCATTCATTCATTCACTCACCTCCATAACAGTAGCCTGCAGCTCCTCGGTAAACGTAAGTCTCTTCACTAACAGTGTCTGAGTTAGTTCGCAAATTAGTGTAATTAGGTTTCCAATTCCATCCCCCGTCATGGCGGACGTGGGAACGAGAGAGATGTACTCGCGAGGATTTTTGTTCTCGTAGAAAAGGCGTGCATTCAAACCCTGGCAAGTAATTTCATACTAAAGTTTACAAATATCCAAAAATTACATCCACTCTGAAACACACACACACATATACACATACATGGAGGGCTCATATACAGATAGGCGCGAATGTACACACTGTGAACGTTTCGCGTACGTGTGCGTCATAAACTTTATGCAAGGCTAACTGACCTGTTCGGCAAACTGAACAATCACGTGACTGGTCCTCTCATCGAACTCCAGCTTCGTATTTTGCTTCTGCTTCTTCAGCAGGTTGGTGACATCTGAATGCGGATTGGTTATCCAGCCAAACAAGCGATCGATCTGATTGGTTACGATAAAATATTTTATTCGCATCTGATCAAGATTAAAGAGACTACGTTCAACTTATTGTGAACAGCCACCTTGAATGATTGATCGATCGATAAGAACATTGGTTAACAATTAAAGTTTGAACCAAACACACGCACACACGCACAAACAAACAAGACCATTTCAACCAGCGCTCAAGTACAATCCAAAAGCAAGCACATCCCTACTTTATTGAGGGCCACAACGAATGGGGTCTTTCTCTGTTTCAAGATGTTTATAGATTCGATCGTCTGCGGTTCCAACCCGTGCATAATGTCAACAACCAATATGGCGATGTCACACAGTGATGACCCTCTGGTTCTCAAGTTACTGGGGTACGATCAGGGGTTAGTGAAAACAGAGATGTGTTGTAAAATATAAAAAATAAAGATGTTATTTACATACACCTACACAGTGTTGTATATCAGTGTTACCGAATGAATAATAATCATTTGACTAACAAAAAAGAAACAGCTGAACGATATTGACTGACCAACTGGAGTATTAAGTACTAATCAATCAATCAACCAACCAATCAATCAATCAACTAATCACTCAACCAACCAATCAACCCATCCTACCTGAAAGATTCGTGGCCAGGTGTATCAATTATCAGAAGGCCAGGTATTTTAACTTGTAACTGAATTGGGTGATAATGACATCATATTCATAATTATCACCAGCGTCATCATATCATCAGCATTATCTTATTATTATAATTATATTATATAATATATTATTATATAATTATAGTCATTATCGCCAGAATCATCACTTACGTCTTTGCACATTTTAGTCTGTTGCATAAGGGCCTCGTGTGGTACATTAGTGGCGCCAATCTGTTGGGTGATACCACCAGCCTCGCCATCTTGTACGTTCGTACGTCTTAACTATAATTAAAAAAAATTATTATTCACAATTAATATTATAACAATATTATGGTTAAGGTGCTTGGCATTACTCTCTCTCTCTCTCTCTCTCTCTCTCTCTCTCTCTCTCTCTCTCTCTCTCTCTCTCTCTCTCTCTCTCTCTCTCTCTGTGGTGAGTGTGTGCGTGTTGATGATATGTCCGAAAGTTAACGATATGTCATTAATTAAATTATCACCACTACCTTATCCAGTATCTTTGTTTTCCCGGTATCGACGTGGCCCAATACGCAAACGACGGGCGCTCTCAGGCGATCCACGCTTCTTTTACTCTCCGCCATTTCCTTCCGCTTCTGGAGGATGAAAGGGAGAGATGGTGAGAATGTGAGGGAATGGAGGAGAGAGTGGTTAAAATTTATGAGATGGTGACGGAGAGTTAGTGAAGAGAGGATGATAATGACTGACAGCGATTAACTGAGATGAATGAATGAATGAATGAAAGACAATCATCATCATCATCATCAGAACCTTGATCCTAGCTAAAGCCTTATCTCTGGCTTTTTCCTGAGCAGTTCTATGATCACTCTTATCATCATCATCATCATCATCATCACTACTCTCATCATCATCATCTTCTTCTTCGTCGTCATCATCATCAGCAGCAGTGGAGTCGTGGCTCTGAGATGGTTTGCGAGCTTTTTGTTGTTGTGGTCGGTGATGAGTGACTTTATTATTGTGCTGATGATGATTTTTAGCTGATGTTGTTGTCGCTGCTGACGTTGTTGATGACGTTTTTGTGGCAGCAGCTGCTGTGGATGTTGTCGCCGCTGTATGAGAGAGAGTTTGTCATTAAGCTAACTAATGTGACGATGATGACGAAATGATAACAAACAACACGGCAATCATCACCACTGCTAAAAACATCGTCACAAACACTCCCATCATGATTACCTTTAGCAGTGGCTGCTTTAACTACACCAGGTTTCAACTTTTTATTATCCTTGCTAGCTTCTAGAGCTTTCTTTTTCTCTTCGGCATCGTTATCAGCACTATCATCTTCGCCATCATCATCACTACTCGACTCATCATCCCAATTATCTTTAACGTCATCTTCCTCTTCTTCCTCTTCCTCCTCCTCCTCTTCATCTTCTTCCTCCTGTTTTTCTCTGACGGGAAACTCAGTAGTTTCGTTTTCAGCGTTTGGAAGTTCCGTTAGACTATTTTTAGAATGCACGCCGTTGCTGATGCTACTAAGTTTTTCCGAGGTTTCAGTTTTCAGATCAGGTTGGGTTTTCATTTCGGGACTTGGCTCTGACGCTTGTGAATGAAATTGAAAAATTCAAAAGGGGGAATTATATTATTAAATCATAATAAATCATAATAAAACTTATAATAATCATCATTATCAGCGTCACCATTATCATCATCACCAAAGCCATCAGTACAGTGCAACCGTAATCTTCATCACACCAATCACGATCATCACAGCAATAACCACCACCATCTTACCTAAGCTAGCAGTCTCAGCATTCTGCGGTTGTGGCTTCTTCTTAGGCTTACTACTATAAATAACTCGTTTGGGCTTTTCCACCTGAGCAGCAGCTGCTGCGTTTCCACTGCCGCCTATCTGAGGAACTTCAACTCCTGGGAATGAATGAATGAATGAATGAATTGACGGATAAGCGAATGAATGGTGGAGTGAACGAGTTAAACTATCCACATCATTACTGCCATAAATCATCATAATAAAATTCACCACAGCTATAATCACCCTAATCACCGCCATTACTACCACCACCATTCCAAACATCATCATCATAACCTTTCGCCCTCATAGCTTCGAGCAGCTGCTGAGCCCTTTTCCTATCTTCCTTCTGCTTGTCGGTCAAAAATTTCCCTTCAGCTTTCAACCTTTGTATTCTTTCTTTTTCTTTCTGCTTCTTTCTCTCTTTCCTCTCTTTCTCCAATCTCTCCTGATAGTGGTAGCAATGATGATGGCGATGAAATGATGATGGTTGTGTTAAGTTCGGTAACAAAAGACCAATGATATCACCAGCAACAAAGTAGACAACAACAACATTCACTTCCATCATTATAAAACCATCCAACCAACCAACCAACCATCCAACCAACCAACAAACCAACCATCCAACCAACCAACCAACCAACCATCCAACTAACCAACCAACCAACCAACCAACCAACCAACCAACCAACCAACCAACCAACCAACCAACCAACCAACCATCACCTACTCTCTCTTCTTTCAATCTTATCGCCTCCTCTTCCTTTCTTATCCTCTCCTCCTCTTCTTTCTTCAATCTTTCCTCCTCAGCCTTCAGCAACTTCTGGGCCTCCAAGATTCCTTTGACCTTGAATGTCAATAAATTAAGTAATAAATGAAGTTCAAATATGTTAATTTATTAAAATTTCATTTAGATGAACTTGCAGACCACCGACCATCTTTGAAGGTTTCTTCTCTTTCTCCTTATCTTCTCCCTTCTTCTTCTTTTTATCTTTCTTTCCGGATTTCTTACTCAAGGCATCATCATCAGCAGCACCGTCATCATTATCAGCAGGTCCAGCGGCCTCGCTACTAACTATATCTTCTTTGCTTTTAAGGGCAGCAGCTTCTGTTGTTGTTGCTGTTGTTTTTAAATCTGGGGTGATTTTAACTTTTTCACTGTCTTTGGTTGCAAGAGTTTTGTCAGCATTGGTGTCGGCCACGAGATTTTTGTTGGAAGATAATGATGTTGTTGTGGTTGATGATGATTTAGTTGTGGTTGTTGCAGAAGAGGTTGTTGTTGCTGCTGTTGTTGTTGTCGTTTGTTGTTGTTGTTTGAGTTTTTCAGGCTGTTTCTGAAAGAAAGAGATGTGTTGAAGAAATAAAATATCATTTCATTCAATCAATCCTTCATTCATCCAGAATGAAGGATTGATTCAACCATTCAATCAACCAACCCCTCGAACGAATCAGTCAATCAACCAACCAGCCAGCCAGCCAACCAAAGAACAAATCATTACTCATCCATCAACAACCTCTGATTTCTTCATTCTTTCCATCTTTTGTTTCTCTTTCTTCTCTTTCCTCTTCTGTGCAGCTGTCTTCACGGTCAAAGTACCATCATCATCATCACCACTACCATCATCATCATCACCACTCATATCATCATTATCATCATCGACACCGCCATCCTGTTTCTGTTGTGATGATTTTTGTTGCTGTGATGGCTTCTGTGTTTCTGGTTGCTTCTGTTTTTTCTCTTTCTTCTTCTTCTTTTTATCTTTCTCATCATCGTCGTCGTCATCGTCATCCTCCATGGCCATTTGCTCAACGAGTTTTGCTATTTCATCAGCCGTCATATCACTTGTGATTTCATATTTTGGCTGTTGTAGCTGCTGTTGTTGCTGTAGCTGCTGTTTTACGTCCTCAGCAGCTGGCAGATCATCACTTCCTACTATAACCTTCTCATCAACAACATCATCATCGACGTCATTCTGCTTCCCTTTCTATGATAAAAATAAAAAAATAAAATATTACAGATAGCAACCAAATGAGCAGCAATTAGAACCAGAAATATCAAAAATACAAAAAACCTTTTTATTCTTTTTCTCCTTCTTCCTATCAGCAGCTGAATTTTTATCATTGCTGCTTGCTGCTCCATATTGCGCAAGAATAGCATCAAAGTCTTCACTGTCCTCGTCGTTTCGATTTTTCTTGCTTTGTTTTTTATTTTGCTTTTTATTTTGTTTTTTATCAGTAACTGCTGCTGCTGCTGGTGGTGGGGGAGGTAGTTTCTTTTTAGAGTTTTTGTCACCATCGTCGTCGTCATCTTCATCACTTTTGTTGGAATTGTTGCTCTGTTGATGAAGAGGGTGGTGGTGGTGGTTATAATGCTAGTTTTGTAAATTTAAAAAGTTTAAAACCTCATCATCATCATCACCCCTACTTTCATCACCCCCACCTTCATCATCATCATCATCATCACTTCCACTTTCATCATCATCATCATCCTCACTCACGTTATCATCTTCCTCACTGTCGATCTTCAGCATGGCGAAACCAGTAGAGAATGCTTTTTTGTTGCTACTGCTTGGAGCAACCACATCATCATCATCATCATCATCACCGCCACCATCGTTATCATCATCATCATCATCTTTATTCTTTTTACCCTTTTTCTTCTGATGGATTGATGGAAATAATAGCACATCAGCGTTCATAATTATAATAAATAAAATAATAATAATAATTATCCTCATCATTCAGTCGTCATAATCATCATCGTCCTTGACGTCATATCATCATTATTACCTGCTGGGCTTTATTAGCTTTAGCTTGCTGCTGTTGCAGCTGCTTGGCTCCTCCACTTCCAGTAGCAGTAGTAGTAGTATTAGTAGTGGTAGTGGTGTTACTATCCCTAGTTAAAAAAAATGATGATGATGATGATGTTGTTGTTAATGTTGATGATGATGTCGACGATGATGATGTCGTTGGTGACGATGTTCTCTGTGGTGATGATTGTTAGTGTTGACAATGATGATGATGATAATAATAATAATAAAAATAGTAACCTATTTTGAGCTCCTTTCTTGCCTTTTTTACTTTTCAAATCGATATCATTATCAGTAACTGCTGGCTTACTTCCTCCACTTTCTGTCGAACTATCTCTGAAGTAGTGGCGATGATAATGATGATAATAAAAAAATAATGATGATGATTTATAATAGTGATCTCAGAAAAATTATGTGATGAAGCTGGTGATGATGCTGAGATATATTAATAATCTTAGTGGGAATCATGCAAAGAAAGATAAGCAGACAATCAATCAACTGGACCCCAATCTGTCAATCAGCCAATCAATCTGCCAGTAAGTCAAAACCTTTTTCTTCCTTTCTTTCCCTTTTTTGTTCGTTCGTTCTTCAAGGACGATGCCTCTTGCCGCTCAGTCCAATCCTCGTCATCGGATACACTGAATAAATAAATAAATAATTAATTGGCGGACAGGAAACAATATTTCAAATATTATTTAAGATAATTATTTATTTATTACTATTTAATTATAAAATATTATTTAAAATATTATTTAAAATAAAAAATCCATTCAACCATTGAGAAAATTAGATAGAAATAACGAATGAACCACCAAGAACACAGTAAAATTTGTCTAACTTAATTTTTTTTGAGTTCACACCCATTTTATTTAATAATTTTAAAAATCAATGTGATGTCAAGCAATAAAATATAAAAAATTAAATTAAATCCTTTTTTAAATTAAAACATGTAAAAACTAAAAATAGACACATGGCTTTTTTAATCTTATTGAATTCTTATTTCCCCAAGCTTGAATAAATTTTTTTATAGATCAAAATAAAGATTTTGATGTCTAAATCATGTTGCCATCACTGCACGGTTTCAGTTTGGCACGGATTTTACGATCCGTCAGTTAGGACTTACATATCTACGATTTTTAAATTTTAAAAGCTTCTTAAAAAAACCCTCTAAAAAATTACTATTATTTACAACAAAAATAAATTACCGTTTCGAGTTTGTTTTGCTGGCTCCCTTTGGCCCTTTCTTGTCCTTTTCCATTACCGCGAAATGTCATCAGAATTATTTTATATAAAAATGACGGCCACTCTCTAATCGTTTAGCTTGTTAATTATGCAACAAATGTGCATATGTTGAAAGGCTGACCAAGTGTTTAACAACGGATAAAAGTGAAAGAGGTTATTAGAGCATAGATATCGATAACAATTAGTTAAATAATAGAATTGATAGTATCATAGATACATATCCATGGATAGAATTCGTAAAATCGTTAATATATATATTTTGGGACAAGTTATTTGTGCTAAAAGCAAAACAATTTTTTGTTAATAAATTTTATACTTTTAAAGAAAAAATGTGTTTTTTCAAGTTTAAAATGTTATAATGAAATAAAGTTGCAATCACACCTACTCGAAACTCCGCATAAAAATACACTTTGATTGAATTGATTGAATTAAACTTTAAATATTGTTTTCTAGAATAAATTTTGTTTATATATATGTTATTTTTTAAATATAAAAGTAAAAATTAAGCCATTTATAACCAATTATAGCTTGATTTTATTTCTGCGAAATCGTTACGTTACATTACTAAATTCATTTCATTCATTATTGTTCGCTTTATCATCCTGTTGGAATTAATTTCATTTTTTTACTCAAGTTAGTCCATTTAAAGTTTTTTTGTTTAAATATTTTTAATTTTGAGTTTCTAATTTTTCCCTAATTGCATTGTGGCCGCCTAAAATTGGTTCTTTTGATAAATTTCTTAATGAGTTTGCGACTATTTAATTTCGTTTGTTTGTGACGAATGCAAATCAAAACCACTATAAAAATAAAGTCTCATTCATCCTTGGCCAGTTCTAACAAAATATTAAATAAATTTTTCTAAAAATATTTATTTTGTTCTAAGAATTAATTAAATATTGTTTTCGTTTCTGCATATTTTTCGTCTTTTTAACATTTTAATGAAAAGTTGCAGAATTGACTTTTAAGTTCATGCTTAACAAACAAATGTCTCACTAATTTTAGTGCTGGATTTCAAAATTTTAATTAGTTTACATTAGATTTCTTTATTATGAGTAAAAATGACAAAAATTCCTTTCTTTCAGTGCTCACTAATTAACTTTTGGATTTAAGAAAATTCTGTAAATTGACATTTTTGTATATCTATTAGAAAAAAATTGATGTTTCACTAATTTAACTTACTTCACAGTATCTTGGTTCACTATTTCCTAAATTGAAAGATTAGCCTTAGCACTAGTATGCACTCATGCGTGCTTGACACTTAACCTATGGCCGATCATCATAAGAGTACTCAGCCTTCGAAAGAAAAACATCGAATAAGTGGTACTACAAGGCAGCGGACGAGTGTCTCACCAGAAGATAATAATAATAATTTGCCATCAACTTCCAAATTGAAGTTAGTCAGATCATTTTTTTTCTCATCATTTCATCACTTAAATTTTTTGACTAAACCATAAATTTCAAAATTCTTTAGAGTGGAGATTGTGTTAGCTATTTACGTGGTGTTACTCAATCTGTAGAAGTATAGACTAGACAAAAGAGTTCATTGTTTTATTTAAATAACTTTTTTCAATTCTTCTGTTTATTTAAATTTTTAGAAAATTTAATATTAAATTAATTATCTATTTATTTAAATTAAAAAAAATCTTTTTAAAGTCAAAAATAACATCCATCATTCATTTCAAAACAACACCAACCAGCACAAGGAAAGGATCTCAATCATCATCGACCGATCGACAGCAGAGATCTTGCAAGGTCCCAAAAGACACCACCTCTCCCTCGACCAATCAGTTGCTAAAAAATAAACCTCAGAAGAAAAAAGCAGCAGTAAAGTCCACAACCATCGTTGCTCACTCCTCCAGCAGAAAAAAACTCACCACCACAACAACAACCTCTGATACTAATTTGACCGGCCAATCTGGTCGAGTTAGGAAGACGTCCAGGCCAAAAAAGTCGACGTTATCTCAGAGGAATAGATCACCATCTTCGTCATCATCTTCATCCTCGTCATCATTGTCGGGTATTTTGGCAGAGGGAGAAGAACAATTTAACAGGTATAAGATTGATTGGTTGGATCAGATCTTATGCTGTTATTGCTGGTGCTGTTGTTTTCTTATACATACATTTGATGATTTATTAACTCATCTGTGTATTTATTATTTTTTTCTTTTAAGCAAACGTACATATAGGCCAACAACATATGCACATGTCTTTCTACAACAGCAGCAATCACAGCATACACTAGCTAAAAAAACTATATTAATTATAGGAACATTCACAAAGGTCACAGCAATACCCCCAATAACAATAATAACAATAATAATAGTATTAGTACCAATAATCACAACAGCCCCAGCTACAACAACAACAACAAAACTGTCAGAGGGACATTATCATTGGACAACAGCAGCAGCAGCATCAACAAATCTTCACTAAGATCCAACCCTAATCAACAGCTCTTACTAGGGTTGGGCCCTGCTAGTCGAAAGAGAACATCGAATAGTACTGCTGCTACTACTACTATTACTACTGCTACTACTACTACTACTAATAATAATAATAGTGTTGTAGCCAATAGTACTAACAACTTGGTTGCCAGTTGCAGTGGTCTTGGCAGAGCAGCTAAAACTGGTAAATTTTTTAATTCTTAGTTTAAATTATCAGTTATCAATTAATTATTGTTATCAATTAATAATTGTGTGAATTAGTTGTTATAATGTATATACCGTTTTTACGCACACACACAGACCCACAGACACATACAGACACACACACACACTTAAAAACTACTAATATACTTTTGTGATACATCTGCAAATTTAACACTGCTCACCATCCCTCTATTGTACAGTCTCAATTTCAAAGTCTAAAAGAAGTAGACAGGAGCTCTCTTCGACGTCTTCCTCTTCTTCATCGTCGACGTCATCATCCTCCTCGTTGACGTCATCGTCGTCATCAGTTAGACAGCAAAAACGAAAACGCACGAATTCAGTTGCATTTGGCAAACGGCGACAACAAGGTAAGCAGAAGAAAAAACGACAAATCAAAACAAAAAAGAGTCTCAAAAATTCCTCCACCACAACTCCATCCAAACAAACCAGACAGCAACGCGCTTCTGCTACATCATCTACAACTTCATCATCCACATCATCTTCATCGTCATCCTCTTCCTCATCATCATCATCAAAAATCCTTAATAAAGTTGCAGGTAAAAAGCGAAAAGTTAAAACAGCTACTACAGCCAGCAGCAGTAACAGTCGACAAACAAGAGCAGTTAAATTAGGGAAAAAAGTTAGTGCAGGATCTGGAGCCCTGAAAAGAAAATTTCCATCAGCACCAGGCGAACTTGAGACAAGTGGAACTTCCCAATCTGCTAATAATAGCACAGCTCCTTTAGTCAACAACAACAGCAGTGCCGGATTTGCCAATAATCAGGGATTTGAATTTTTAGGGGAGGGGTCCAGTGCTGGAGGTGGTAATAATTTGACGGGAGTAGATAATATTCCGAGGAAGAGAGCTAGGAGGAACGCTTGTCAGATTAATTCTCCCAACACGGGTTCTTGTGCAAGTAGCAGGTATTTATTTATTCTTTGTTTCTATCCTTGCGTTCAGTTGATCATTTCACCGTTCAATTAATCCATCATTTACTTGAATCATTAGCCAACCAATCAGTCAATCAACTAATCATTCATTCTAACTAATCAATTAATTGTTTATTCAATTAACAAGGAGGAGATCAAGCTCAGGCAACAACCAGAACAACTACACTAGTAGCAGCGTAGCAGCTGCAACAGCAGCAGCATCAGCTGCATACAGTCCCACCAACATCAGCAGCAACAATCTCCTCCTCGCTTCCTCGTCGTCATCGTCATCGTCGTCAGTGGCTAATCTAACAGCTGCGAATAGCAATATCTGCGGCCAGCCTGTCAGTAGCTCGTTAGCTATGGCGGAAGAGAGGTTGTTTTTTGGAGCTGGAAGTGGCGGATCTGGAAGTGGGAATAGCAATGGGAATGATTTAAATGATCCTGGGTCTTCTAATGCTCTAGGTCATTAGTGGCTTTTGTTCATGTCTTTTGATTTGCTTAAACTTTTTTCTGTAACCAACCAATCAATCAAATATGGTATGTAAATGATAAATTTAGAAACAGAGGAATTATCCATAATGAAAACACATAGAAAAGATTATATTTGGCGAAGTTGAAGATTGTAAAACTAATTTGATGAGCGTTTAAGTATTCACTTTGAACAAGCAAGGAATCAACAAGTGGAGTAGCGACGCAGTGTATATATATATTTGAGCACATGTACAACAATTTGAGCACTGAAGATCGTATAGGAATACCGAAAAAAGATTTTTTCTTCTATCATGCATAAAATAAACAAAAATTTTGATTTTGAACTCAAAAAACTTGATAATAATTTACGATCAACCGTTAGAAAAATCGAAAAGTTTAATTGGAAGTTAACTAACGTCGAACATGCTGTGATTTTCATCAATAATTGCATTCCTGATAGTCTTAATCCTATATAATTATAAATATATATGTATTTATTAATTTATAAAGATATATAACATCACAACATGTTATACAGATTATTAATTAATCTTTCAACAACAGTAGCAATATATATTGTTTGAAAAATTGGTAACGAACTCAACAATGCGGAAAATGCGGTGATATTTCTTAACTCTATATACGACAGTCTGAACCCAAATATGTGTCTGTGTGCGTGCGTGTGTGTAACATGAATGAATAAAATACATTCATCTTTATTAGGAACTTCTTCATTTGCATCGCTCATTCAAACACTGGATCAGGAATCAAATGATGTTGGCAGGCTCCAAGGTGACAATGACGCTGATGATGCTGATAATGATGCTGATGATGGTGGTGGTGGTGGTGATGGTGTGAAGAATGATGACAATGGTGGTGAAGGTGATAATGATAAATTTCTCATGTACCGCACATTAAACATTAGCAATTCACTCACAAACATAAATCCACACACACACACAACAACAACAATAATATCAACAACCGGTTCCAATTCAGACGTTACCGACCAACCAATAAAAATTCGCCCTCACATAAACTCACCCTTCACACACCGACCAATAGCGATGCTCGAAGCCAGGGGCCTGCCAACTCATTTATTTGGGGCTTTGGGTTCGAGAATGCAACAACTTCTTCAAAGATCTATGGCAGGTGGCCCAGGTAGATGTGGAATTTTTTTCTTCTTCCTCCTGTCTTCTTTTTGTTATTGATATCGTTGTTATATACTTTAATTTATAGTCCATAAAGCTCAGCAGCACCTACAGGCCATACAATCAAAAGATTCGAGTCAGCAGTTGCAAGGTGTCATCGAGATGTGCCAGGTCTGTCTGCCTCTTGTTCATTGCTGTTGTGTTTTCAATTTTCGTCTTTGTACGTGTTGTTGCGTTCATTTCGTTCGTTCATTCATTTGTTTTGGTATGTGTTGCAGATATTGGTGATGGGCAACGAAGATACGCTAGCTGGTTTTCCCATTCGTCAAGCTGTTCCCACGCTAGCCGGCCTACTTAGAAATCCAACCAATAGCAGCGGTCTGCCCATGGCCTCATCATCCAATCACGATGCTCCAATTGGTAACTTCGATCTTATGCACCATGCCTGTCGAGCTCTGACTTATATGATGGAGGCACTGCCAAGGTCTGTTGGTGTTGTCGTTGAGGTCGTTCCAGCCTTTCTGGAGAAGGTGAGTAGGGTGATGGTGGTGGTGAAAATGATGATTGTGGTGTTAATGATGATCATGAAGGTGATGATGGAGTTAGGGTCTTATCATTTGCTTAGGTTATGCTTCTCATCATTCAACCATTCATCATCAGTCAATTAATAAAAACCATTAATCAATCCATCACCAACCAACCAATTGATCGATCACATGCCAATCATCACTCATGAACCAACCAACCAATCATTGAAACAGCTGCAATCGATCCAATGCATGGACGTGGCAGAACAGTCCTTGCAGGCTCTCGACATGCTATCCAGGAAGCATCATAAAGCCATACTCCACGCTGTAAGTTGTTGATTATTTCAATTCACATTAAAATGATAACCATTATTATTATTATCATCATTTATTCATTACATCCATTGCTTGTTGCTACTTACTGCATCACTGTGACCGGCATTTTGTCCTAATCTTAGGACGGCGTGTCGGCATGTTTAACCTTCCTGGATTTTTTCTCGATAACTGCGCAAAGAACGGCATTGTCGATAACAGCTAACTGCTGCCAAAATCTTACAGTCGAGGAGTTCATGTTTATCAAACCGTCTCTTTCGGTATTGGTCAATAGGCTCAGCCAATCGGTGAGCTCGATTTTCTTTGTTGGTTTAATTTCTATCGTTATTAACATTTGTGTTGTAAGCCACCACGTCGCTATTGGTTATTAAGTTTAGCCAATCAGAGAGCTGGATTTAATTTATTAAAATGTATTATTGATATTATTTTACAGGATAAAAAGTCATTGGACAGTGTATGTTTAAGTTTGTCGCGAATGGTCGACAGCTACCAGTCAGAAACGAACATTCTGAGAGACCTAGCAGCTGATAAGTTCTTTGAATATATTATTCAACTGGTCAGTAATTGGATTGGCTACTTGATTGAGTGATTTGATTGGCTAGTTAGTTGGATGGTTGATTGGCTGGCTGGTTGGTTAGTTGGTTGAGTTGTATTTAATGAGAAAGTGGTGATGACGACCACAAAGATGATGATGATGATAGATGCTATTAATTGTAAGTAATTTTGATGGTGGCAATTTCAGATGATGGCCAGCCCCACAATCATAAGTAGCAACATGTTTGTCACCGTCATCCACATGCTGGTCGTCATGGCAACCAGCTGCCCTGATTTAGCTGTTCAGCTGCTCAAGCTAAGTAAGCTACTACTTCTGCTGTTGTCCGTTGTTATTATTGTCATCGTTTTCGTTACCGTTACTCCGTTGGTAGCTTGGTGGATTGACTAAATGTTACCATCCCCTTGTTCATTGACCTTCTGATAGCTCTTAAGTGCTGCATCCAGAGGTTGGAACGTGCAATTTTAAACTGTGGCGTACTATGGCCAAGTATATTTTACTAGCATGCCTAAAAGCTTAGGAGAAAGTTAAATATAATGAATTAATTAATCCAATGTTAGGCACTCCTTGATATGCGATCTGCTGTTCGCTGAAGAGTTCATTATTTTGTACAGATTCGCTATTTTCCGTCGCCAACATTTACGGTTGACACCTCTTCACATATCTAATTGGTGTCACTAATTATCATAATTTATTTTTAATCGTTAACCAACCCCACCCACCACAATGCAGATATAGCTGATACATTATGCCATTTACTGATCGGTGGCTCTGGTCATGGGGCATCTCAGAATATTGAAGTGAGTAAACGAGACAATACGATACGATACGATTTTTTCTTTCTATGCATATGCGCGTGTACGTTTGGTTTGCCTGTTTGTAACATGAAGATGTTTGTATGTTTGTTTGTATTTGTTTTGTTGTATATTTGAATTTGTATATTTATTTTTTCAGCTAATTCCAAGAACACCACAAGAGTTGTATGAAATTGTCTGCCTTATTGGGTTCGTCGGTCTAACTCTTCAATGCTTTTGTCTCTGTACTTGAAAATTGGCATCATTCATTTATTTAATCGTTTCTTACTATTCATTCGTTCATTTACTCATTTATTTGTCCGTTCGTCCGTTCTTTTGCTCATTCATTCATTCATTCATTCACAGTAACTAGCAAGTTTGTTTCTTTTCATAAAAATTTTAATTTTTTATCGCCCATTCACTCGTTCTTTCATTTATTCGTTGATTCATTATTTCATTCTTTCATTCATTTTCCCGTTCACTAATCCATTCATTCACAGTGAATTGATGCCAACCCTGCCAACTGATGGTCTCTTCTCAGTTAATGAGTTACTCGTAAAAAATGCACCACAGGTTCAATTATTTTTCCTTTATTTATTTATCATTCATTCATTTGTCCATTCATTCATTCATCTGTTCATTCATTCATCTGTTCATTCATTCATTCCATCAACATCAGACCGACAACGGTGTAGTTTGGCAATGGTGGGATGATCATGGCGTTTGGCACTCTTACTCGCCAGCTGACTGTCGAATTATTGAGGTTGTTGTTGTTGTTGTTGTCGTTGTTGTTGCTGCTTTATCGTTCATTCATTCATTTGTTTATTCATTCATTTTGGTCGCTTTCGTCGATGATGTTGTTGTTGGTGAAGATGTTGATGATGATGTTGTTGTTGAAAATGTTGATGATGATGTTGTTGTTGAAGATGGTGATGACCATCATCATTCACTAATTCTAGGCAGCCTTTCAGTTCGGGGAGCGCGAGGTTTCACTGTGCATTTTTGGTGGGAATTATTCAGTAGACTTTGGTACGTCGCAGCAGATTAATGAGGACACTGGCACGGCGAGGTTTGTTAGGAGGAGGGTACAGGCGAGCTCTTCTTCCACTACTACCTCTCAAAATGGTCCGTTGGTTTGTCAAGTGGGATGGATGGATGGATGGAGGGATTGCTGGTTGAGTGACTGCTGGGATTGATTGCTTGACTGACTGGTTTATTGATTCTTTGATTAGCTAATTGGGAAGCTGATTGATGGATCGATTGATTAATTTATAGACTAATTGATTGTCTAACGACTGATAGATTGTTAAATAGATTGATTGATTGATTGATTACTTTTTGAATTGTTTGATTTACGATCATCATCTCACTCACCTACACACACACACACACACACACACACACACACACACACACACGCAAACAAACAGCTCTCTCCTCATCCTCACCTTCGCCAGCCAAGAGAATGATTGACAGTAGGTGGGAGTTGTTAAAAAGTGAACCTCAAATTGGAGACTCGTTTATCAAAACTCTCTTTGCTGTCCTCTATGAAGTCTACAATTCATCTGTTAGTATCTGCCAAGTTTTGTTTAGAAAAAAATTAGAGATTGAGAGAGAGAGAGAAGAGAGAGAAAGAGCTAGTTAGCTATTATGATATTATTCATAACTAAACATTTTCAGGCTGGTCCGTCGATTAGGCACAAATGTTTGCAGGCAATAATGAGATTGATATATTATGCTAATCCTGAGCCATTGAAAACAGTTCTTTCATTCTGTAATGTGCCTAGGTTGGTTGATTGATTGATTGATTGATTGATTGATTGATTGATTGATTGATTGATTGATTGATTGATTGATTGATTGATTGATTGATTGATTGATTGATTGATTGATTGATGTTTCAGCTGGTTGAACACATTAATATGCATGTTTGTACCTTCTTACTTCGTTATTTTATCTCCATTATAATCTCATTATTATTTCACGACATTGACCTGCATGTTGTAACGGTTACTGCATCTGTCATATTTAGATTTTTTCTACAGAATAATTAATAATACACACACACACACACGTTTAGACGGCATTTTCCCCGAGATCGGGGGTTGCCGCTTGGCTACCTATAATGAAACCGAAATACCCCTCGACTCCATCCACATCTGTCACTCGCCTCAGTATCACGCAACCCCGCTTTCACCCTGTCCTTCTCCACCTGCTCTCTCCATCCCAATCGCGGACGACCCCTTCCTACCACTCCTTCAACCTCGAACTCCAACGCTCGCCTAATCCCGACCCTTTCATCCCTTCTCAACACATGTCCATACCACCGCAATCTCGATCTCCTTATCAATGTCACAATGTCCTCATTCAGTCCCATCATTGACATCAGCTCTGTACTACTCCTCCTATCCTTCACTTTAACCCCACACACCATCCTCACCATAGCTCTTTCAGCCCTCTGCAGTACACTTTCCTCCTCTCTCCTCAACACCCAAGTTTCACCACCATATATCATCGCTGCTCTCACACATGCTTTATATACCCTCCCTTTCATCTTCACTGACCATTTCTTTCCACACAATACCCCACCCAGTTCCCTAAATTTCATCCATCCCACACGAACTCTAGCCGTAACTGCGCTCAAACATCCTCCATCCGCATTCAGCTTATCCCCTAAGTAAACAAAGCTTCCACTCTTCAATA
>NW_008705409.1:465798-506188 GCF_000326865.2 Helobdella robusta | reverse complement strand
CAGGGGTATATTTTACTTATCACTCGTTCCCCACCTTCCCCACTCACCATTACCTTCGTCTTACCAATATTAACTTTTAACCCTTTCTTTTCAATAACACTTTTCCATCTGTCAAATTTTAACTGCAATTCTTCCATGCTATCAGCCATCAAGACTAAATCATCTGCATACAAAATCTCAAATAACAACCCCTCCATTATGTTTCCACACACAACATCCATCACAATTGCAAACAGAAACGGTGATAACACTGATCCTTGATGCACTCCTACCTTAACACTAAAAGCGTCCGACATCCCCCTTCCAACCCTCACCTTTGTCTTTGCCCCTTCATACAGCTGCATCACAGCTTTAACAAGTCTCTCATTCACTCCTTTCTTCCTCAACGCCCATTCAATGACCTTCCTCGGTACTCGATCAAAAGCCTTTTCTAGATCCACAAAACACATGTACAATCTTCGTTTCTTCTTTCTATAATTCTCCTGCAACATTCTCGCCATGAACAACGCATCCACCGTTCCCCTACCAGGCATAAACCCACACTGCATTTCATTAACTGTCACCATACTTCTCAACCTCCTCTCAAGCACCCTCTCCACTACCTTCATTCCGTGCTCTAGTAATTTCACACCCCTGTAAAAACCCTTATACAACGGCACCAACACACTGTGTCGCCAATCCTCAGGTATACCTTCATCATCAAACATACTGTTAGCAATTCTCATCATAACTTCAATTCCTATCACCCCACTCGCTTTAATATGTTCAGCCGCCACTTCCGAAACCCCTGTCGCCTTACCTAGTTTCATTTCTCTAACTGCTTTCTCTACTTCCTCCATCGTCACCTTCTCTATAGGTCCGTGTGTGACCACGGATTCCACATCTCCATCCCACTCATTCTCTTCATTCATCAACCTTTCCATATGAGCTTTCCACACCTGAGCTTTTTCCTCCTCATCTATGCACAACTTGCCAGATCCATCCCAAACACATCCATTCCCTATAACATCTTTCCTATCCCTCATTGACTGCTTTGCTACTTTGAACATTTTCCTCGAACTCACATCAGATTCCATTTCCTTCATTAACCTATCTGATGCTTTCGTCATTGCAGTTGCCACTGCCTGTTTTACAACCTTCTTAGCCTTCCTATACTCAGACTCCGCTTCCTCCGTCATGTCCCTTCTCCATACCCTAAACCTCTCCTTCTTGACTTCCAAAACCCTTCTTATATCTTCATCCCACCACCACGTCTCACCATGCCTACACTTTCCTTTCGTCCATCCACATACTTTATCTGCCGTAGCCAACACACAGTCCCTGTATCTCTCCCAAACATCTCCATCCTTACCACTCTCACCTCTGCATCCTGCAACTTCCATGTCTTTCTCTTTGCCACAAACTTATCCTTCTTCCTCCTCCCCATTTCTTTTGATGTCACATCCATCACAACCATACTATGCTGCAACATACCAGGTATCGCCTTCACATTCTTCACATACTTCCTATGTTTGGCCCTTACCAATATATAGTCGATCATCGATCTATTTTCCCCTGACCTATAAGTAATCAATCGCGCTGGTTCCCTTGTGAACCAAGTGTTCCCCACCACCATGCTGTGTGCATCCGCTAACTCCAACACTCTACGCCCTTCCTCATTCCGTATACCATATCCCCATCCCCCATGCACACCTTCATATCCGTCTGCATCCGCCCCCACATGACCATTCAAATCACCCAACAACACCACAAACTCATTCAACCCCGCTTGCCCAATCTCGTCAGAAACATCATCATAAAACAGAATAATTAATAATAATAATAAATAATAATAATAATAATAATGAAAATCTAACAGCCATATAGCCTCTATGATGGCCTCCAATGATTTGAAAGTTGTCGTCTGCTCTGTGCAAATGGCCCATATCCTAATGGAGAAGTTGCCAGAAGTCTTTAGCGTTCAGTTCTGCAGGGAAGGTGAGTAAGCTAGGTAGTTTTCCTGCTGTGTATAGGTGCATAATGTTGTTTTGCAAGTTCTGTCAGTATGAATTATGATGTGTGTGTGGCGGGCTGGCTGAGGGTCGTGTTATTTGCTAAGATTGTTGCTTTTTGTTTTATATGATAATATTTTTGTCGTCATGATTGTCTAGTCTAATACTCTCCAACTCCAAAAAATAACTTTAACATTAACAAGGGGTCATGCATCAGATAACGAAGCTGTGCGAGGTTCCTTCATCGTCGTCATCCAAAGTCACTAAGCAGCATGCCACTGCTTTTGCTGCATCCATCACAAGTAATGTTAGTAGTGGTAGTAGTGGCTGTAGTGGTAGTAGCAATACTACCATAGTCACTGCGACAACATCGTTTTCGATCTTGTCAAATGCGGCGACATCCACTGTTTCTATGGCATTGAGTTCTTCAATCAGTTCAGAAGTTATTGACCTATCTCTTTCATGTCAGCAGCAGCAGCAACAACAACTGCAAAATAATAATAATAATACTGTTAGTTCGAAACCTCACCTAACTAGACAGCAACATCAACGTCAGCAACTGCAGTTACTGCAACAGCAGCAACAAAACAACAGCAGCAACAACAACAACATGGCATTCTTAACTTTCATGGTCCCACCGGCTTTATCTCAGATTCCCCTGCCCACGCTATCATCCCCGCCAACCTCCTCGCCATCGCAGTCTTTCATCAATGCAAGCGCTTACAACTTCCCAGCGTCTCCTCCTCCGCTGTTCTCACCACAGCAGCAACAGCAGCAGCCACAACATCCTCTCTCCTCTCCTCCTCATCATTTCCCACTACCTAGTTACGCTCCCTTCCCTGTCTTTCCCGATCCACCGATGGAGTTCGCACATCCGCCATGCTTGCTCTCCAACCTCTCGACAGCTGGCCACATTCAGGACCCGGTTGATGTTCAAAGTTACGGGATGGTTCCGGCTGCCTACGGAATGTACCAGCCAGCAGCACAACAGCTGCAGCAAATTCAGCAGCCAGGTTTGTCTGCTGGGTCTATGTCCATGCAGCAACTCCACCAGCCTCCATTATCATTGAGCGTTGATGCAAATAATAAGAATTCTGGATTACAAAAAATGTAAGTGGTGGTTTTGGTGATGATGGAAAGGTGATGGCGTTGATGATAGTGATGGTGATGATGAAAAGATGGTGGCAATGGTGATAGGAATGGTGAAAGAGTTGATGCTCACTTCGTTGCTATTAAATTCTTTCAATAATTTTTATTCTAAACAGGAAATCCCCAGCTAGCAATTCGAAATCAAAGAAAGGTTCATCTAAAAAATCCAACAACAACAATAATAATAATAATAATAACGTTGGGATTTCAGATCAGTCTTCGACGTTCGGAGAAGGCGCTTATAATAATAATAATAATAATAATAATAATAATAATAATAATAACAGCAATCTGGGTATGGAGGAGCATGATAGGGTGATGAATGTTGCTAACAATAATGTGGCTCCAAGACTTGCTCACAGAACCGGGAATGAGGCTAATGATAATAATGCCACTAGCAACGTTAACGCTAATTTTGTCGCTGGCCCATTTGTATTCGACTATTTTCAGCAGCAGCAACAGCAGCTGCTGCAACAACAGCAACTGCTCCAGCAGCTCCAACAGTCGTCTTCTACGGCTCATCTGATGGCTCCTGAGCTGCAGAACCTTCTAGAAGATTCTCTAGACATAAACATGAATAATACTAATAATAACGTTAGTGGTGGTGGTGGTAGTAGTAGCAATAATAATAGCAGCAGTAGTAGTAGTGGTAGTAGAAAGAAATGGTATACACCAAAAATGACTTCAAATTTTTTACCTGGATTGAAGTGGGGGAGAGGGGGAAGATCAGAGAGGCCTGCATCGCCATTGGTCGGTTTAAAAGTTAATTGCTTCATTTGATTGGTTGGCTGATTGTTATGGATCGATTGATTGGATAGTTTATAGATGATATAGTTGATGGATGAATAAATAGATATGTATGTAGGTTAAGTCGGTTAATAGAGAGAGAGAGAGAGAGAGAGAGAGAGAGAGAGAGAGAGAGAGAGAGAGAGAGAGAGATAGATAGATAGATAGATAGATAGATAGATAGATAGATAGACAGATGCAGACGTGAAACAACATTTAAATACATTTTCGGCTTGTTACTGGCAATAATACTAATTATTATTTTTCCCTTTCCTCATCATCCAGCCTGCAGCAAGCAATGCATCGTCATCATCTTCATCATCGGCTGCAACCTCCACATTAAACAACAACAACAACGTCCTGTTAGGCAGGCCATCAACGTCATCGCCATCATCAATACTATTGCAGCAGCAGCAGCATCCTTATCTAGCTCCTCACCTGAGTTACGATGCCCTAAGGATTGCTCCGCCTCCACAGCCATATGGCGCTACTATTATTAGCAATCATGGAAAATCCCAGCTCAATAATAGCAGTAATAATAACAATAGTGGTGGTAGTAATTCTGGAAATTCCAGCGATAACAAAGAGAAAGTAAAACTCTGGGTTGCTGAACAAGGTTTGTTTGTTTGGGTTTTTCCATCTTGTTTTTTCAGTATATCAATTCATTAACCATTTATTTGTTTTCTTATTCATTCATTCATTCTTCTTGCATTCAATCCCTTATCCATCAGCGATGAACTTTTGCAAGAAATACTTCCAGCAATCCTCCTCATCAGCTGCAGCAACAGCAGCTACACAACAGCAGCAGCAACATAAGCTAAAAATAGCAGCCAATAAGAAGAGAACTTCTTCAGCCAGTGATAAAAGAGGCGACGACGATGATGATGATAATGATGATGATGATGATCACAATAACAATATATCTAACTATTACAAAAATGATGATGACGATGATGATAGTGACAAATGTGATGACGACGACGATGATTGTGGCGATGATGATGATAACGTAGATGAGAACCCAGCTATGCACTGTCTGAACATGTTGGTTAAGGCTAATAAGATGTTGAAACGTCAGGTCAGTTGCTCGTTATATAATCGTTCGCTACTGCTACTACTACTGCCACTACTACTACTACTACATCTACTATTTTTACTGCTGCTTCTTCCATTTTTACAACATTTCCAGTTAAAGTCATTATTTGTAGTATTTTTTTTTTAATGTTGGTGTGGATTTTTAATTCCGGTACCTTAATGCCAAACGTCAGAGATCCGAGCTGAGGGCCCTGAAACAACTGGCGACCGTCATGACGACGCAAGACGCCTCGCCATTCGAAATTATTCACAGTGACGTCATCGACACTCTCTATAATTATCTTTCCGGGAAAAACCCAATTTCTGACGATGAGAAAAACCCGGAGGTTGATGTCGGCGGTGGGGGAAAAAATTCAAAATCTGGCGGGAAAAATTCCGGAAAAGGCAGCAAGAAAGGTGGTTGTAGGAAAGGCAAAGGCAAGAACTCTTTGAATGTCAAAGTTGAGTTGGTGACTGGGAGGATGAAGAAATTTCTGAAGGTGTTTTTGGCGCTAGAAGGGGTAGGTTTCTGTTGTTGTTGATTGATTGATGGATTGATTGATTGATTGATTGATTGATTGATTGATTGATTGATTGATTGATTGATTGATTGATTGATTGATTGATTGATTGATTGATTGATTGATTACAACAATTTCAAGCAGGATGCTGACTGCATCAACGTAAACAACAACTCATTGAACTTGTTGGCCTTTCAGAAACTGATCAACAGATTGATGGCCTGTCTTCATCATTTGGAGCAAGTTGGTTAACTGATTCATTGATTGATTGATTTGTTTGTTTGTTTATTTATTTATTTATTTATTTAATAGTTCCAGGTAAAAGTGCACGACTTTCCAGCCGGCTCCAACTTATCATCTCGCGGCGGCACTAACGCTCTCAGATTTTTTGATACGCATCAGTTGAAGGTTGGTTGGTTGATAGGTTGGTTGATTGATTGATTGATTGATTGATTGATTAAATGGTTGGTTAATTGAATAATTAGTTGGTTTTTTATGTGAATAAGGGAATGATTTACTAAGAGTAACTGAATGATTAAGCAAGTGAAAAAGATTGTTTGAACGTTAATCTCAAGAACAATTACTTTCCTTGCAGTGCAATCTCCAACGTCACCCTTCCTGCACATCCCTGAAACAATGGCGGGGGGGTCCAGTGAAGATCGACCCACTCGCACTAATTCAGGCCATTGAAAAGTATTTGGTACTGAGAGGCTATGCCAGGATTAGAATGGTCGGTTGGGAGGAAATATCCCACTGCTATAATTATAACTCTTTATTATTATTGTTATTTATTATAATTAATTATTTGAATGATGATGATGATGATGATGACGGTGGTGGTGAAATGGTAATTAGAAAGATGTGTGAATGAATGAATGAATGAATGAATGAATGAATGAATGAATGAATGAATGAATGAATGAATGAAAGATTTGTGAAGAAATAAATGAGTAAACGAATGGATGAGTGTAAGAGTTCAATTGAGAATGAATACAAACATACATTTACAAAACCATGAATCACTAACCGCGGCCAAACAGAGCCAAGATGATGAAGAGGACGATGACGATGATGATGACGACGACGATGACGACGACGATATCGACGAAACACTGCAAGCAGCTGCAGCGTCTCTAGCTGCTTCATCGTCTGCCACAGCTGCTTCGGTTGCAGCGACGGCTGCTTCAACTTCCTCGTCTGTGCCACTACCTTCAACTACCTCTTCGCGCCGTTTCACTAGCAACAGTGGTAGCAATCTGAACAACAACAACAACAACGGTACTAATGCTACAGCTACTAGTGTGAGCAATGCAGCTAACAACAGCAGCAGCAGCGCTGGTAGTAACGTTCTCAGTCATTTCAGACGTCGTCAGTGGCAGATGACACATCGCCACAAGAACCCCACCACCGCCAACAACAACAACAACAACAATGGTGGTGCTAGCAGCAGTAGTGCTGGTCAGCAACAGCCACAACATTCTTTGGAATTTTTGATTAACGACAGACTCGTTCCTTACGACATGACAGTCTACGAAGCTGTTAAACATTTTAGTTCTCTACCGCCGCTGGGAAAAGCCGGAAGTGTTAATAATAGTAACATTAATGTTGTCAATAACGAAAGTGAAACTGATACCGATCTGGAAAACCCGTTTGGAGTGGCCAGTATCTGGACCAGTACACATACTATTTAGTTAGCTATGATGGTGATGTTGTTTAAATAACAGATGAGGAGTGAGTTAATGAATGAATGCAACAACAACATACGAACAAACAAACGTACAATCATTCCCCATCTCCACCATCAGTTTCAGGCCGGTGTCTCAACAGAACCCATCGTCGTCATCAGCTTCACTCCTGTCCTCAAATGTGGACACTGTAGTCGGGCACAGTAAAAAGTCGAAAGCCGACAAATCTAAAAGTAAATCAACGGGAAAATCTGCCAAAGGTTATTCTTGGCTATAATAAATAAATAAATGAGTTTCGCTATAATTAACTTCAATAAATTAAACTAACTGCTAACTACTGCTGTAACAACATCTACAGATCTCAAGCAGTATCGTGGGAACTTGATATTGAACTCCGTGACCTCGAATTTGACCGTGAACTCTGCAAACCTGACCTTCAATGATCCTTCTTTGAAGATTATGCCCTTACTTGACCTGCTTCACAACGTCAACAAGCTCTGGGGGTTGTTTTTTGAGGTAAGTTGTGATGGTGATGATATTGCTATCAAAAACGATAGTAGTAATTATCGTTTAGTAGTAATTTTTATTAACATGTATGACAAATCAATTAATCGACCAACTGGCTGACCAACCAACCAACCACATTCGGCTGTTCCATCAACCACAGAAATCAGATTTCAATCCGCTATTAAAGAGTCAAGAATTTTTGAGTAGCAAGTTGACATCAAAGGCAAATCGGCAATTGCAAGACCCGATATCCGTAGTTACTGCAAGCTTACCTGCCTGGCTTATGCAAATTGCTAAGTCTTGGTTGGTTTGTTGTTGTGTTCGTTCGTTCGTTTGTTTAAATGTTTAATTGTTTGTCTGTGATGATGTTTGTGATTGTTGCTTACACAAATCACAGCATGTTAGGGTGATTTTCATTTGACTGTCAATATATATATATGTGTGTGTGTGTGTGTGTGTGTGTGTGTGTGTGTGTGTGTGTGCAATTATTGATGAAAATCACAGCATGTTCAGCGTAAGGGTTAGGGTGATTTTCATTTGATTTTCATCAATGATTGCATTTCTGACAGTCTTAATTTAATATATTTATTTGCAGTCCATTCCTACTTCCATTCGAGACTCGACAAACCCTCTTTTACATAACGACCTTCGACCGGGAGCGAGCCATGTTCAGACTTCAGAGAGAACAGAACAGTGCCAGCAACGACGGGGGCTTGGGTGGCGGAGGTGGGGGCTCTAGCGAGGGGCACAATAGGGTCACCCCGAGACTTGAGAGGAGGAAGGTTGGTTCTGTTCTGTGTTGCTGCTGCTTAGTGGTTGGTCTTTTGTCTGACGATCATTTTGTTTGAAGTCTATTTTGTCTAAAGTTGTTCTTCACCTCAAAATCGTCACATTGGTATTCGTGCTACCTTTGAAGCTAAAATAAAATCGGTGTCGATACTTTTGAGTTGAAATTTTTGCTAGATTGTGTGGAAATCTTTCGATTTGAGAAACCTAGATTGAATGACGGTATTTCGTTTTCATATCTATGCACTGCTTCATTTTTGCCTAAGATCCAGATATATATATATATATATATATATATATATATATATATATATATATATATATATATGCAATGTGTGTGGGTCTCTGGACGCTAAACGAAGATTGATTGATAATATATATAATATATATATATATATATATATATATATATACAAATTTATATCATCATCACATGATAGTATCATCAGCTCTTCATTATCACAGCATAAACATCATTGCTATCACGCACGACATCTCATCTCAGACGACAGTTTCTAGAGATGATATATTGAAGCAAGCAGAAAAGCTGATGACAGACATGGGTTCCTCTAAGGCTCTCTTGGAAATTCAATACGAAAACGAGGTTAGGATGGTGATGGCTGTGATGAGGAGGATTGTAGTGGGGGGGTGTGGTTATGATGAAAAAGATATATATATATATATGAAGGTGGTGGTGATATAAATCATGATGAGGAAATATCAGTGAGAGAAACATTCATTTATTTAAAAACGACAACCATCATCATCATGACTCTCGTCGTCATCATCATCATTATCGCCATCTCCAGGTGGGAACAGGGCTAGGCCCCACTTTAGAATTTTATGCCCTTGTAAGTAGAGAGCTACAAAGGGCAGACCTTGAACTCTGGAATGGCGAGGCCGTTTCAACATCCATTCAGAATCAAGGTGAAGTTTTGATGATAAAGATGATGATGGGAGGAATAACGATGAGTGTTATGATGATAACGATGATGATGATAAAATTGATGATGAGGATAATATCGATGAAACTTTCATTAACGCACAGATTCGAAACAACAGCAAAATGACAGTGACCCATCTTCGCCAGGTATAGCCTCGTCAAAATCCACTCGTCACAATCAGTCCCCATCAGTGCAACAACAATCTCAACACCAGTACATGTTCAGTCCGACTGGCCTATTTCCTCAGCCTCTATCCAAATCGGCCAAAGTAGGTCAGATCAACAAGATCAGGTCAAAGTTCAAGTTCTTAGGCAGACTCATGGCTAAGGCACTGATGGATTCTAGAATGGTGAGTGTGTTTGTATATGTATGCGTGTATGTACATGAGAGAGAGAGAGAGAGAGAGAGAGAAAGAGAGAGAGAGAGAGAGAATAATGGTTATTATTGTGGTTATGGTTATAATTATGTATAATTATGATTATGATAATACAACAATTAATAATTGCTATCATAATTTTACTGACAGCATAGTTTATTTATAATTTTCGATTCAATTTTTCAGCTTGATCTTCCTTTGAGTAAAGCGCTATATAAATGGATGTTACTAACCTCCTCATCGTCGCCGTCGTCAGTAGCAGCAGCACCACCGCAGTCATCATCGTCGTCGTCGTCTTCCTCCTCGCATTCATCTTCAGCACACTTAGCACCGCCAGCGTCCTTGTTGGCGTCACCGTTCCCGTGTCATGAGTTGAGTTTGGAGGATCTGAAAGATGTCCAGCCAACCGTATTCAAGTTTATCAATCAGCTGATTGAAGTTGATAAGGAGAAGTGTAGAATTCTCTCTGAACATAAACTGGTTTGTTGGGGTGGGCGGCTCATCGATCGATTGATTAATTAATTAATTTATTGGTTGGTAGGTTGATTCGTTGATTTTTTAATTGGTTGGTTAATTGATTGATTTGATTTACTGAGTGTTGATTGCAATTTCTATCCATGATAATCACTCATTAATTTACACAGACATCAGAAGTTCGAAAATCTCGTCTAGACGAGTTGAAAGTTGACGGTGTGACCTTCGATGACCTCTGCGTGAATTTCTGCGTGCCCGGCTGTCCCGACATCGAGATGAAGAAGGGTGGCAAGGATATCTGGCTGTCACACGTTAATTTAACTGAATATATCAAGGTTGGTTGGTGTGTGTATGGAAACTATAATCATTGGCTAACATTTTTTTTGCTAATTTTAAAATTTTTAATTTTATTAATATTTTCTTCACTTTTAAAAGCTTTTTTCTACTTTGATAAGAATTTTCTTACCAAATTTAAGATTGCTTCATTCATCTGTTAATATTTTTCTCGTTTTTAAGAGATCTCTTCTAATTGGCTGAAATTTTTTTATTAAATTTGAATTATTTAAATTAATTAGTTACTAAATTTCAACAGCTCTCCATTCATTGGCTGTTGGTTGAAGGCCCTGCAAAGCAACTCGAGTCACTTAGGGAAGGCTTTGAGTCCGTTTTTCCAATGAACTCTCTGGAATTTTTTTATCCAGAAGAGGTTGGTTGGTTGATAGATTGATCATTTTATCAATTGAGCAGTCGGCTTGCTGGCTGACTGGTCGATCGATTGATTGTTGACATCAATATTCAATTTTTAAAAATTTTAATTTTTGCAAAAATTGTGTTATTAAAGTTGCCATACAAACTATAGAGCCTCAGGCTTTTCCAAAATAAAATTTTTCGGCTGATTAATTAATTGATTGATAGATGGATAAAATGATTGATAGATAGATTGATTGATAAATTGATTGATTGGTAAATAGATCGATTGATTTTCAACAAACACCCACTTAAGATGGAGATGTTGTTTTGTGGCAACCAATTTGAGCCGTGGACCCCGAGCTATCTAAGTGAATGCTGTCGGGCTGATCACGGGTACAACATGGAATCAAAACAGATTAGGTAAATTAGGAAAAGTAGGGATGTGCTATTAAAATTGTAGTATTGGGATGCTTGTGTGTTTGCGTCTGTAGATGTAATGATTGCTGTTGTTGGTGTTGATAACTTTATGTTACCGTGGTTTATATAATATTCACCATCATCACCATTACTATCACCATTTTAATTACTACTATCATCGTGACAGGCACCTGTTTGAGGTCTTGCACTCGTTCACTCAAGAAGAACAAAGAATGTTCTTGCAGTTCACCACTGGTTCACCCAAATTACCTGTTGGCGGTTTGTAGAGATGATGATGATGATTGTGATGACTTTGATGTTAGTCGTGATCAAGAAGATGGCGATGATGATTGATATTTAAATCCACCACTTTCAATCAATCAACCAATCTCGAACTTCTCGACCAATCACAATACAGGCTTCAAGAGCTTAAATCCGCCCCTAACAATCGTCCGCAAATCAGTGGAGGAAAACGAGAAAGCAGACGACTACCTGCCATCTGTCATGACCTGCGTGAACTATCTCAAACTTCCGGAATATTCTAACGCTAAGGTTTTAAAAGAAAAAATCCTATTGGCTATCAAAGAAGGGCAGATGTCTTTCCACCTCTCTTGATTGGCTGAGATACTTATATATATATATATATAAATATTTCTAAACATATAAACATGCATAAGTTTCTATCTATATATATATATATATATATAGAGAGAGAGAGAGAGAGAGAGAGAGAGAACGAGGGATTTATATGTAAAATGTAAAATACTATTGAAAATGGAAAAAATTTTGGTTAATTTCATCAGATCAAAGATTATACAAAAATTAGATTGCCTATTTTATTTTTATTTTTTTTCTGGTTTGATTACTGTTTACTTTTCTGTTCATCTATATATATATATATATATATATATATATATATATATATATATATATATATATATATATTGGAAGGAGACCATATTTTATACGGTATTGTTCGGTAGAATTCGTACAATACTGTATTTGTACACACACACACACACACATATATATATATATATATATATATATATATATATATATATATATATATAGTACATTTGATTGCTTTTCAATTCACAAGCGTAATTAAATATAACACTATACATGTAATATATTTATGTATATATATATATATATATATATATACATAAATACATAATTTATATATATGTATTCTATATTATATATACTCTATATATATATATATATATATATATACTCTATATATATATAGAACGTTATTTTAGTAATAAAAATTTGACGTTATTTATCTTACTTTATTTGATTCGTATTTCTGATAGCTTTTATTATTAATATTATTATTCCATTGTTATTATATATTATTATTATCACTATTTCATTAATATTATTTATTGATTATTTTTCGAGGCGCTGTAACTTAATGTGAGCATTGGGTTTGTTGGGAGAAAGATTTATTAAGAGAGGCAGAGAGGAGTGGTAGAAAAAAATTTAGAGGGAGAAGGATCTCTAGAGATAGATAAAGATAGAAAAAAAGTTATACGAGAGAGAGTTGTGAAAGAGAGAGGGTATTATATTACATTCCTTTCCTCAGTAATATTATTTTGTTAATTGAAAAAAATAAATCAATAATGATAGTGATAAAATAAATTTTTTCTGGAGAATATTAGTACTATATATATATATGTGTATATGTTATGAGTGTGTTCGTTCGTGTGTCTGCAGGTTTTTGAGTAGTTGTGTTGGTATAAATATTTCTTAGTACGCGTGTGTGCGAATTTATCATTTCATCTAGCCATATTGGCTCGTAATTTAATCACATTAATTATCATTGTTATTCTCATTGTCGTCCGTATGTATTTCTAAAGTCAGGATTTCGTAATTTAAGAGTAGGTGAGATGTTGAGGTTTAATAGCGAGAGAGAGAGAGAGAAAGTAGAAAAGAAAGAGGGGAAGAGTTGCGAAGAGAAAACCTTGTGTTCATTCTATTTCGATAAGATTTTTTCACAGATGACTTCATATTATCATCATTAAGAATTACTATTTTAAAATTATTATCCTCATTCTGAGTGGATTTTATTTGTTCTGTTTAGAGCTGCTGTAGTAATAATAATGAATATATATATATGGATATATATATATATATATATACTTTATTAATTAATTATTAAAGTTATTCAGTTTTTAAAGGCGTTTTTGGCAGATAAAAATAACATTTGGCGTTTTTTTTCATTTAAAAAAATATATTTATTTATTTCTTGTACATTTCACAAAGTTTTTGGCTGGTTTATTCGTTCATTCATTCAATCATTCATTTCTTTTTTCATCTCTCGTTCATTCAATCATTCATTTCTTTTTTCTGAATCATTCTTTTATTTTGATTAATATTTTCGTTCTATCTTACGCTCATACACTTAGCTTCAAGTGTACTTAAGAACAATGACAAGACAAAAATCACGCACGCACACACACACACACACACACATACATACATATATATACATATATATATATATATATATATATATATATATATATATATATATATATGAGTAGTTTATAAAAGGGAGAAATTTCCGACCTTCTCCTGTACGTATGCATTATGTATGTATGTATATATATATATATATGTATGTATGTATATAATTTCCAGAAAATTCTAACAAGGAAAATTACATACACACACACATATATATATATATATAATATATATATATAATATATATATATATAGTCGTTATTACTTACTCAATCTCCACCGCGCACACATCGTTTTCATCATCATAATTATCATCGAAATCATCATCACCATTGTAATTAGCTTCATCAACATTATTGTTATCACCATCATCATAACAATCATCATCATCACCATCGTCGTCGTCGTCGTCGTTGATGATCACATTCCGTAATTCGCTAATTTTCGATGAGGCCGTTTTACTCCAGTAGGGGGGAACACGCTTAATTCGGTTTATCATCTCGAAGCAGTACTTTCTTAGGTCCCTCTGTCTCTCGGCGATAGTGCCCATTTCTAGCTGGATCCTTGTGGGTCTTAGGTTAATAGACGTTGCGAATTTATCATTTTTTGTTTTGCAGCCTTCTGGCAGTGAATTTGGAACATCTGTGCAATGATCATCCGAGATGTAATCATTGAAGTCTAGTGAAATTTGGTTGCCGGAGAAGGAGTCGTTCTTGCTGCTGTAAGGATCGGTATTTTTGTTGTTGCTGAAATTTTTTATTTCTGTCGAAGCTGTGTATAATCTTTCGCCTGGTTTACTCATTTGCTTATTATTATGATTGTTACTGTTGTTGTTGTTGAAATCATCGTAAGACAGCCGCATGTTGTACAACAACAGTCTGTTGCTGTACTCAGTCAAATCGATGTTTGCTATTGTAGGATTGCTGTTGTTGCTCTTAGTATTAGTAGATAGAGCTGCAGCAGTAGTAGCAGCAGCAGCAGTAGTGGAATTAACAGAACCTTTATTAGCGAATTTAGAATACTTTTTATTCTTACAGGTTTTATACTCATTTTTGCTGTTTACTAACCAGTCGTCATCGTTAGTAACAGTAGTAGCAGCAGTGTTTGTAGCAACAGTAGTAGCAGCAGCAGCAGTAGTAGTAGCAAAAGTAGAAATAGGATCGATCGGACATGGACCGTATCGAACCCTGTGGTTTTTGTTGCCTTTCTGGTCAATGAAGGCTCTGTAACTCTGTACCGAGAATATAAATCTTCTTGTTACTATTGGCGATTGTAGAAGTCGTCGTAAAAAAATCGTGAGATCTGTGAGAAGGTGAATTAGTGGGTGAATTATTAAACTTCCTGGATTAATACATGAAAAAAATGAATGAATAGATAAATGGAATGGTATGAGATGAAAAGTAAAAAAGAGAAATTCAGAATGGCTGAGGGAGTGTGAGAAAAAAGTGAATGGATTGTACCACTTCGATGAATTAACAAATAAAAATTTCAAAAAGTTATGAGATCACAATCAACTTCATCAAAAAAATCTATTAAAGACATAAAACACATGACAGCAGCACATAACCTTTCTCCACACCACAAACATGTGCGGCAAAATCATTCTTTTCATCATCATCTCCATCATCGTCGTAATCACATTCATCCTTACGAACCACAACGTGCAACCTTCTGTTCTGACAATTTTCAACTAATCTACTCAATTCTGCCCATCCTTGGTCTGTGACCCCCAAGATATTTTTAACCTGATTAGGGTGGCAGTTAACGAAAATTTTGCACGTTCCGTCACTAATTTCCGCCGCCATTATACCCTGAAAAAACGTGGCCGTTTCTTCACAAAAAGGACATTTATTGGGTAGGAAAATATTTCTATCGATGTGTCTCTCGCACGTAAAACCTAATTCGAGCTTATTAACTTTATCAATAGTTGCTTCGTATAAATTCCAGCTCTTGTGCATCGAATTGTCTTTTTTGTAGAAGAGACTGCGGAAATAAAAACGCTCGACATAAGGATGTGCTTCAAACTTGGGGCCCAAGGAACTTTCTAGATGTTTGAAAACATCTTTTCTGATTGATAACAAAGAACGTTTCTTATCCACTTGTATCGAGTTTTTCTGATTTTTCATTGAAGGGGCATCCTCATTGTCGTCGTCTTCATTTCTTCTATCATTCTTATGGTCGTCAGTACTGGACGGTGCGCTGTTGAAGTAACCAAATTTCTCAAATAATGTCTCCAAGTAACACACGTCAACCTCATCAGAGCGCGAATCCATTTTCAAATTAAATTCTCGCGGAAAATCCAGAAGAGATACAGACGATAGACTAGTGAAAACAAAAAACCAATATTTCTTTAAAGGATCCGAACAATTTTTCAGATTACGAAACAACACGCGGCTATTAGTTAAAAGGCCTAGTTTATATTTCAGGCAGTAGGTATCAGAAATGAAGATCCGGACTGGCCTATCAACCTGGTGAATTTTTAATTCGATGACGATATTTCGCGCCTCTGGCACTCCAATCCCTGTCTTCTTCATAAAATGGCCGTTAATTTGATGAGTTTTGAGACCTTGAAACGTGAGAGTGTTGCACGTTTCAGCTGCTGTAGTAGCAGCTGCAGTAGTAGCTGTAGTAACAGCAGTAGAAGAAGCGGTAACTGTAACATACTCATTGAGAACTTTCCCATAGCAAACCATAACTTTATTCGATTTAATGTCTTTATATGCCTCTGACATTGTTTCTAATTCAGCGTCCTCATTAAAATTATTACCACTATTAATACTGTTTTGGTTATTATTATATTGGTTATTATTATTACTATTATTCTTAAAATATTCAATCAATTTGTCAACAGGAATTTTGTGCGGAATGAATTTCTTTGAAGTAACGACCCCCACGAGATTGACGAACCTATCACTAATTCCGTCAGCACCACTGATTTCCACATTCTCACATTTCACCAACTTGTTAATAAATTCTTTTAGTATTAGATCAATTTTTTTATGTAATATATAATCATCAGGGTTCTGATTACGATTGTCATCGTCGTCAGATTCGACGTTGGTCAGATATGACTGCCAATTTTTGTAACATCTGATCCAGTCTGTACAAAAAGGTTCCTTGATTTCAAGGGTATATTTGAAACCTTTTTTGACATCATTTGTTTTACGACTATTTGACTTCGAAATTAGATCGATGTTGCTTACTTGCTGCATTTGATTTTTAATTTTCATAGCGTGAACTCCTGTAGATTGAATGATGTATACAGAACCAGGGTGGATGGATGCATGCCATTGCAGAGAATTTTTTGAAAATTTTATTAATATTTTGTTGATGTCTTTGATGTTGATGTTGTTGTTGATGTTGTTGTTGATGTTGTTGTTGATGTTTTTGTTGTTAATTCCATCATTATCCGAACAACAATTTGTACACAGTTTAAATTCATCTTTCAGGAACCAGGCACTAATTGAAAATTGCAAATCGGTAGTCGATTCAAAAGGCATGCTATCGAAATCAGGGGCGTTAAAATTATTATTATTGTTGTCGTTTTTGTTGTTGTTGTTGCTTCTGTTGACATTGATGTTGTTGTTATTTACATTTTGATGTTTGGCAGAACCAATTTCGACAACGGCAACCTCAGTCATTATTTCGCCTTTGTGTTCAACTAACGCCATCAACTCATAAACGCATGTACATTTATCTCTAGTTTCACTTTCGACCGTTGTTACTGCTGGCGCTTCAGCATTTCCAACTAATCTATTTTTAAACAGTAAATCTTGAAGGAAATCATTCATGAAAAGCACCTGGAACAAGAACCTCGAATGATCTCCTGGATTATTTTCCAACCTATTGACATTTATGTGCATCTGATAAGGTGTTAAATGCGACGACACAACGTGATCGAGAACATTATCAAATTTAGGTACATCCTTATCACTGGGAATGTACGGAAATAAAGTTAGGCCGTAATTTATAAATTCCAAAGGGCCGAGAGATACGATATCTTTAGCGCTGAACACTAAATAACATCTAATCAGTTCATTCGACGAACGAACATCTGCTATTGTAAATTTTTCTTCAATCAAACAAAATCTATCGACTCTAATCAGACAGTTTCGATGGTTGCAGTTAACGTAAGGGCAATTGGGCTTCTGATCTACAACCGAATCCGTCATGTAACAATCCGTTTTGCAGTTTCCGGATAGGAAACAGTGATGAGACTCGGGACTACCACCGTCGCTTAGTTCGGTTACTACACATTCGACTGAACCAGTTTGATCTTTTAATATAACATTACCGTTCTCTGCCTCGAATTGTAGAAGACCTGCCACGTAGACCTTCGTGTCTAGCTCTAAACTTGATAAGCCAATGCAGGACCAATAATTCTTAGTGCCATCTAGAGATTTAAATTTATCTTTATCGGTCGTCACTAATTTCAGGAGAGTTTCAATCGTCAGGAATGTGAATGATTGCCTTTTCTCTAGATCTAACGTGATTTTGCATTCGATTTTGTTGTTGGTAGCATTGTTGTCAACATTATTAGCATGTGTTGTTGCTGTTGTGAAAAGCGAAGGATAAATAACATTATTGTTAGTAGCAATAACAGTAGCAGAATTGGTTATAGTAGTGGCAGTAAAGCTTCCTGTTGTTACGACATCTGATGTATGCTTTTCATTTCTTATGAAAAAATCTGCAAACTTCGAGCCACAGCTATTATAACCAACGTAATTAATTGGTGCAGATAAAGAAAATATTTTATTTGAAAAATTATTATTATTATTACTTGCATTATTATTACTATTATTATCATCATTATTATCGTCATCGACCACATGGCCAGAACATTCAGTGAATAACTTACTAGCAAAAATATTGAAATAAGTCTTGTAGCAATCATGCCGAATGATACTCGGAGAAAATTGCAACTTCGGAATGGCCGTCGCTATTAACACTAATTGTACTTGCGGGACGTTTAGGGACGTACTCTTGTCAATGATCTCCGAGATTAGACGATGTTGCGTTTGCTCTTCAACTTGGCCGAATTTCATGTCGCAGAGTGCTGCCGTTGCAGGCGGTGGTGGATAAAAAAGGACGGTGATTTTGGTACTGCTTGTACCTATGAAGAATGTTTTTCTTTCTGACTCATTACGTTTACTTGCATTTTCACTTGTTTTTGAAATGCTACTTTTCCTTGACTTTAATTGTTTTTCTAAAATGTTATAGCCGTCGTCTACATCCATGTTTACCGAATTTCTAAATTCGTTGATGCTGCTGCTACCATTGATGCTGCTGTTGTTGCTAATAATAATGATGTCTTTGTAATCGGCGTCATCACAGTCATCATCGTTATCGTCTACGAGATATTTTTGTACACATTCGACTCCGACGATACAGCCATCCCTGACATACTCGCAGTTACCAACGCCGACGTTGTGCGTATAAACCAAAAAATTCTTCCCCATTTCGATGATGCCAAACTTCGTCCACGCATCATTCGTCACTTTTCCGATTAACGTGAAATTTTTTCCCAAGTCCGGAGTTTTATATTTGGGTAGGGATAACTTTCGTGGACCATCTCCAGCTGTTAGGATGACGGGATTAATGTTAGTTGAGACGGCGCTTTTGGTTTTCGTTGAAGTCATTTTTGCAGCAAGTCGATATTTATTCAATATTTCGATGTTGTCAGCCATTTTTAGCAAAGGCTGTTCCGATTTCGAGTTGATTTCTAATTGAGTAACGCTCGTCCTCGGAGTGAAAATATAGACCAAATAATCTTCAGACTTGACGGATATTTTGGAAATTTTTAAACGACTGAAACTGTAAGAATTGTCTGCATGAATCAAGCTGTGGCACCAGGTTCGTTCGTTTACACTGCAACACATCAAAACTAATTCATCTTTTGAAGTGCTGTCATCATCATCGTTGCCGTTGTTATCATTGTTAGCTGTCTTAGAACGAATTTTAGCTGATGCAAACTTAGAACCAGAAGCAGAAGGAGTATTACTGCTAGTAGCTGTAGTTCGACTAGCAGCAGCATTATTATTATTATTATTACCACTAGTACTAATAGTGGTGGTGGTAACATTTTTCAACCACACAAAGAACACATATTGATCTGGCCTGGACCTCATCAGCTGACTAATTTCCACAACTTCCCCAAATAAATTAACTTCAATATCTACCGTTGTAGCACTAATTTCAGGTTCACTTTTAATCATTTTTATGTAATCTTTTAGGAGTTTGTGAGCATTATTTATGGTTAAATAAGTTGTATTATCGCTCAGCAATGATGGCATTTTATGACAGACTGATTTAATCATATTAATTTCTAAATACATTATTTCAAACTGTCCACCTCTTAGTTTTCCATACTTAATAAATGACCAATTTAACAGAACAACTTTTTCGTTTATAAATATTGGAAAAGAACATTTAAAATTTAATACACATTTTATGATTCCAGTGTCATCTTGAAAAGCAAAATTGGTAGGTATCAAATTATAGACTTCTACATCATCTATGTATGGTAATCTAGGTCTTATGTACCCGGTTAGTGCTAGAATGGTGTCACCTGAAATTAGGGAAATAAGAAAAATAATTCATGGACTATTAACAGCTATATAAATAGATACATAGATGAATAATATATAAATTTATGGTCTTATAATGTATTACTCTGTATAGATGTCACACATCAAATTCAGTAACAATGGTTGATTTTTATTAATTAGTGAATAATATATATTCATAACATATAAATATGAAAATATATATATATATGATTAGAGTTGAGGCTGTCGTACATACAATTACCAAAAAACATCACTGCATTTTTAGCTTTGGTTAGTTTCTGGTTAAAATTCTCAATAAGTATAAGAATATATAGTATTAAAATTAATGAAATGATTGATTGTATTAAATTAGTTGAGTGAATTAATGAATGAATGAATGATTGGATTACTAATAAATAAATAATAAATGAATGAATGTACATGTACAACAAATGTATATGACTTGATTAACTGGATGCATTGCCTGCACATAACATGCCATGCAAATAAAAAAGCATAAAAGTGATAGAAAGTAATTAAATAAACGAATCAATTTTTTTTAATTGTACACAGAAGGGACAAGAAATAACAAAAGTACAATATAAATAAATGAATTTTAAATTGAATCTTTACCAGTCTTTGATGCAACATTTCTGGCATTTGTGATCAAAGTTTTCACATCGATTCTTTTTAGTTTATATTTTTTAGTGGTTTCATCGTAACAGGAACTCATTTTTAATGAATTTTTTAATTTTTAATTTATTTGCATTTTTATTGATTTTATTTTTATGTGGTTAAATAATAACTTCACAAAACTTTAATTTCAAATGTCATGATTTGAGAGCGAAAAGTTTATTTTTAAATTTTCAAAAAGAGATGGAATGTATTCTTGATATTTAAAAAATACAAATTTGAGAATACTTATGAGTATATATATACATACAAGAATATAATTTAGAATATATGTTATGTTCTATTTGTAAGTGATGGAGAAGGAGGTATAGAGAGTTCCAGAGAAAAGGACCCGAAAAAGCAAAAGCAGTGTTTAGCACGAGTTAAGAAGAAGTGAGAACAAGAAGACGATCGTAAACCGGCGCGTTTAGGTTCAATTAATATATCTAATAAGTACTTAAGAAATAATTTAGATTGAGATTTATACGTAAATGTGCAAATTTTAAATGTTGTTATATATTTTATAGGTAGACAAGTGCAAGAGATCAAGATATGGAGATAAATGAGAAAAGAAAGGGGTACAAGCAACTAGACGAGCAGCAGAGTTAAAAGCTTTACTTAAAGAAAAATTATTAATAATACGGCGAGGTAATTCAGAATTACAGAATATAAATACAAGAGGGCCAAGGATAGAACCCTGAGATACCCCAATAGAAAGGGTTAGGGTAGTTAGAAGCAGAATTACAGTTACACAAATCAAGTACAAATTAGATGGACAGAAGAACTTGGAGATATATCGGCTGTGACATGTTCGAGTTTGTGTGTGTCGTATTGTTAAGATTTAAAGTTAAGTTTAGCAAAATATCTACGTCATTTTAATAAACTTCGGCTCAAACTGTAGCAGTCACTTAATAAACAGTATTGTTTCGCAAAATTTGAGTAAAAAACATAAGTTTAGACAAAGAAACCAGAGCCGTTGAAACAACAATTTTTTATTTAAATTTTTAAAGATAAAAATTGGCTTGATGATGAGCAAATCTGCTGCAATGTTTGAAGATGAATTATAATGTTATATTTCAATGTTAAAAAATGAAAATAATGATCCATCCAATGACAACGACAATAGTATGATATGTAAAGTTTTTTGATGCAAAATTTCTTGTGATAGCATCATGCTCACTGATGTTTCTTTTCAAAACTGCCAACGTTTCTATATCTAAATAGCAATTTAATGATGAATCATTAATTAATAATGAAAATTTAATGATTAATCTTTATTTAAAAATCAAAATTTATTGATATATTTTTAATTATATGAAAAATTACTCATTTTAAAAGCTAAAAAACAAAATTTTTACTAATTAATTTTATATAGAACTCATTGTTTCCGTGCAAGTTAGCAGCAACTAGAATGATTTCAGGTGTCATGTAATGATCAATTTCTGCTGAAACGATATTTTCACGCACTCCGATCAATCTATAGCAGGAATTTGTTTCGAAATAATTTGTAACGTCCTAAAAAATGAAAGATTTTGATGAAATATTATGGAAAATGTGAAAAATGACAAATAAAATCAAGATTTAATTAATAAGTGAATCACTTTGATTGAAGAATTTAGAGTTTGAATCATCAAAATATTGAAATGTAATGGAATTTTAATATCTCTGATGGTCAACCTATCATATTTCACGACCCAATAAACCACAGAAGCCAAGGGCTGTGAATAAATGGTACACATCACACAAGCCACGCCTACTTCGTTCTCATTGGTCAGTTGATTTGATGGAATATTATAAACCATCAGTGACTGGTTACAATTCAAAATGGGAGGATCTACATAACGTGAACGCAAATAATTTAATATTTGATTATTCAAATTTGTTCATCAATTTTTCAAATTAGTATTCAACAATTCAAAAATATTTACAATTAACTTTCAATGTTATGGAATCCGACATTGTAAATGTCTCTTCACTTTCAAAAGGTCTAATTATGTGAGGCCGCCGAACACTGCAACTAATAACCAAACCGTGATGGTGGGGTCCAACGACAAAAGATTTCGTATGCATTTCCTGAATTACGATTCTTTCCCTGAGCCCTTTATTACCGTCCACTATCAATTTTTCCGTCAGTGAAAACTGACCAGTTATATCGAGATCGCTTAGAAGTATTTGTATTTCATGGATTGGTGAACCGCCTACGCAAATGCAAGTTAAATGATTTAACGTACCCGAAGTTAATTCGATAATTTTATCAATATTCTGTCGTTTTTCGTAGGTTATAATGTCTTTAGCAATGTTCATGTTTCCGTGCATTAGTTCGACTTTTTGGGGACTTACTGATCAAACAAGAAGAAAATGTAATGAATTTTTTTAGAAAACGTAGTTTTAAATAAGTTACTAGTAACCAATGACTTCAACGTTGGACATTATTTGACCGTCACCGCATAAAGTATGATTCTCAATATCACATTGATACAAACCATTGTCCAGTATTGACACATCTAAGGATTAAAAAATTATCTATGCAAAAGGCTCACTGGCTAATTTTGCTATTGAAATCTATTAAAAGAAGTTCGTATGCAATAGTTTCATGAAAAATTTAATAATATTTCAAAGCAGGGGTAGGCAAACTACGGGCCGCGTTTATGCCACGAGGCCTTGTTCGCCAAAACATTATGAACAAAAAAAGAACCACAAATCTTACAAAATTTTCCCCCAGGTCGAAAAAAATTTGCTATTCATGTACATAACCCTAACCTTTCTAAGTTAAATTGTTCTCAGTGCGGCCCTCAAAGCAAAAAGTTTGCGCACCCTGTTTTAAAAGTTTGTACATGCGAAAAAATGAATAATTGTTACTTAGTATAGTTAGGTGGGTAGAGAAGGAGATGAAATCAAGCGTTTTCTTCACTAATTCAATCTTGGTTTCCAGTCTCTTCTCAGATGTAAACGGCTCAATCACGACGTTCATCACACTGACCTTTGAAACCTCGTCTGCTTGTAACTTGAGCCAGATGATGGGGAATTTAAATAGGTCAATTGAAGAATTTGTGGTTAGGTTACAGGTCAAGGATATTTGACTGCCCAGTTTAGGGTAAAAATTGTGGATGGTTTTATGGTTCAGTACATTTGTGACATCTGCAAAGTTAGCAGTTTTATGATAATTTTGTTGTTTTTTTGTATAATTTTAACAGTTTAACGATAAATGTTAATTAATTTTGATGATTAATTAAAAATGTTCCGTGTAACCCATGCAACTTAATTTTTTTCCTAAAAACCTGTTGAAAATCCACGCATCTCATCAAATGATTCCCATACAACAACACGGAATTACAACTCTTTTGAATTAAAGTATGAATGAAAGGAATGAATGAAAGACGAATTTAAAAATAAGAAACGAATGAATGAGCCGAATGTGTAAAAGAGAGATCTGAGTGAAAGATAGAGTGACTTAATGAACTGAACGAACGAACGGACGAACAAAAGAACGAAAGAATGTATAGAATGAAAGAAAGAAATGAATTGAATTGAATGTGGAACCGTTCCATTCCTAACAATTGCAACGTCATAAAAATCAATTACCATTTAAGTCCATCTTAATATCTCGTACTCGCACTGCAGACTCTCCTTTGTGTTAACTATGGCTATAATTTGTTCTCAATGGTTTTATTTCCACATTAAATTAAGCAATTTTTTGCAGTTAATTACCTGATTTTTATACTTTCGCGAATGTAAATGCATTTTATGAACATTTTTACCTAATATTAGTGTTATTATATTTATGATTATTTGATATTAATAATATTATATAATGTCAATTCTTAAAAAAAATCAGTCAACAGAATTAAAATAGCTATAAAATAATTTTATTAAAGTAAAATAGCTAACCTGGTATAAGAAATAAAGAAAAACACATAGATGATAACACTTTTAATAACATTTTTACATTAAATTTGTTATTTTATACGAAACTTTGATATAATATTGTAAAACCATTAGTATAACATGAATGAGCGAGAAATTATTTTCATTTTTAAAAACTTTCTACTCTATGCAATATTACTGAGCGATAACGACATAGCGCCAAATATAAACAATTATTAAATAATGCTTAATTTCGCCAAGGATTTGCTGAAAAAATAATATTTTTAAAACGACTTCTTGCTATTTTTTTAAATAAAAAATATGTATTTTTGTGATTTTACTCGTTCGATGTTTTAATTTCAAAATTATTTGTCACTGATTTTTTAAGAAGCCAAACTAACCACAACCAACTACCTACAAGCCAACAACGGTACAGTATGTCCAGTATATTTATTTGTTATATATGTATGTATATCATGGCATATAGCAATAGTATATATATATATGTACATGTCTTTTTTAGCTATCCAAGGCAAGTAAGTTTATGTTTATGTTATCTATGTGATATAGTTGGGTATGGTAGTATGTTAATCGTACATAGAACGTACACAAACATACCTACATACAAACAAACAAATATGCATCGATCAGGCTTTGTCCTGGTTATGTCTATATGTTTTGCATTGTAATTAATATGTTTTAATTATGAAAACACAACACAGAATTAGTGAAAAAGTTAAGAAAAAGCAAAATGAACTCCATAGAAGAGATAAAAGATGAATTTGAAAGTAAAATAAAAGCCATCACTGTGCATAGGATAATAAGAAATGATGCCTATTTGCAGTGTCTCGCTGGTGGCATTCTTCAAGATTTAGAGTGTTTGGAGGTGACTTTGCAAAAGATGGAAATGGAGATCGAGAGAAAAGTGAAATTAATCAAAAAACAAGAGGTTGTGATTTTTGTTATTTATTTATTTAATTTTTATTTTTTAACATTTTTTAACATTAGGATCTCATGGAAATGACATCAAAGATAAAGGAGCTATATAATCACAATAATAATAATAATAATAATAATAATGAGTCTACAGCATCATCATCTGCATTAACAACATCTTCATCATTGCCAAATGGAACTACTCCTACACAGATTAAAAAGTATGCATGTGTGTTTGTTAGCTTGTTTGCGTGTGTCTGTGTGAGTGTGTGTTTATACATGTATATAAGGATGTATATATGTAACTAAATGTTTAACAAAGTTTATTAGAAATGACTTTAAAGGTTTTGCATATACGCATTGTCTTTGATTGCATGCATTTTAGTTGAGAGGTAGAGAGAGACTGAGACTGATGTATGATAGTTACTGGTTTACATGTACCTATTTCTTACAAAATTTTACATAACTCAATCATTTTTCTTCTTGATTTGTTTGCAGGCGTTTCGTGAATTACGATTATGATGACTACCTGAATACGCAGGAGGATGACGAGGATGAGAATGGGTCCAAATTCACTAAACTTCCTAAAAAGTCCGACCTCAAAATATCACCCACTAAGTTGTTTGTCAGCGAAATTAAGCACCTCACAAATGATGAATTTGCTAAGTTATCTAGGCTGGTTGAAAATTTTAGTTTAATAATTTATATAGATATATATTAAAATTGAATGAACCAATGAAAAATATTGATACTGTATAATAATTATAGAATTTTCAATTTTCACTCTCGAACAAATTGTAGATACATGATAGGAAGACTCTCCGTAGAGAAGATAAACAACACTATAGATACCTTAAATCAAGTCTGCGGCTGCAAGTATGACATCCTGATAACTCACAAATCCAAACAGACTGACAAAATTAGGAATGCGATTAGGGAATATAAAAACGAAGAAAATGGTGAAACCAAAGGTTTCTCGTTGGCCTTGTAGTTTTTGTTGTTGACCTGGGGGTAATTGATTTGGGGTTTTGTTAGAGATGTATAATGGTTCTTGGGGTATAGAGATGTGTGTGCCATTATTCTACGTTGTTTCATTTTTGATTTGTTTATGAACTTAATTAAATTTTGTATGAATGCCCATGCATTTTACACACTGGAAGTAATTATTACTAATATTTTTAATAATATTAACAATTATTATTATTTTTATTTATTTATTTTTTTATTGACGTAATATTTAATCATATTAATTTCATTTCAATTTTTTTTTTAAATTCTATAAAAAATTTCCAGGTTTCAACTTTATAACCGAAAACGACATCAAGCAATTTGGCCAGATAAAAATCGACAAATCACTGTTCTCAATTCTCACGATCTTACGACACTGCGGTCGAATTAGGGAAGTCAGGGGCGGTAATCTTGTGCGATATCTCATAACGTAAAAACGAATACAATCAAATTTCATCTTTTTTTTTAATTGATATGTCGTGTCGTGTAGTGTAGTGTAGCGTTGTCTAAATCGTTCGGCAGTTAATTATTCTATAACATAGATATATCTATATATATGGATGGATGGATAGATAGATAGATTGATGGATAATAAAAACACATATTTATGTATAAAAATGAAACATACAAATAAAATATATAGACATTTCTTTTCAACAATTCATTTATTCGTTTTTTCATTTCTGAATTCAATAGACTTTTTTAATTTTAAAAAGATAAAACGAAAAATAAAAAAGATAAAATAAATGAAAAAAATAATGAGAATGATGATAATTTTTAAATGAATTCGTATCTGTTTATATATTTATGTGGAGGTAGCGAAAGATGGATGAAATGGAGTGTAGTTTATTAAAAAACTAAACTTTTTTCATTCTTACAAATTTGTTGCGTTCGTTTCTTCATTTTTTTCATGAATTTAATTGTTCATTTCATTCATTCATTCATCCACCCACTCATTTAACCAATCCTTCATTCATCTATCTAATTTATAATATTAACAATAAATTGTGAAAATTAAGCCTAACCATAAAAACGTACACAAAAACATTATATATACATATTAAATATACATACATATATATATATACGTATATATATCATGATATATATATATATATATCATGATTACATGAAACGTTATCTTCATTTTGTTTAATTCATGGTCGTACTCATAAACAAGACATATATGTATATTATGTATATGTAAATATATATGTAGAGTTTTTTTGTAAAGGCAGACATATTGTAATATATGTATGTATATAATATATATATATATATTTACAATATTCTATAAATTCTTCCGAATGTTTGGCGTTAATATGTTTGTAGTTCGTTTTTTCGATTTTTCTCGCTAAAGTTTTTTGGAGAACGTTTAGTTTATTAAAGTTCAAAATAAACTTATTTTCCGAATTCAATATATATATATATATATATATGTGTGTGTGTGTGTATGTTTATTGACTATGGCCGAAACACAGCAACTACAGGTAGAAGAAATAGACAGACAGAAAAAGAGTGAATGCTTGAATGAAGTTTTGTGTTAATATTAATAATCGTTATAAATATTTGTATGATAATATCAGTTAATACTTGTAAACATAGATGAAAATAACGAAATCTTGAAGATATATCAATGCTTCATTTCATTGCATTGAAGCGTCTGTACTAAGATCCTCTATTACACATGAATATTATGACAATGTTCACAAATAATTTTCTGTTTGTAATCTCTCTCTCTCTCTCTCTCTCTCTCCTCTTTCTCTCTCATCTGACTATCTTGAAATTAGTCAGAGCAGATGGAATTAGAGGCGAGTTTGTTTAATTGACTGTGGAAATTTACATTACATTAAGTGAAAATTACGAGACTAGCACGACAATTATACAAGGAAGGTCTGAAGAAATGTGTATTAATAGGTGACGTAAATATACACGTATGTATTTGTGCACGCACACATACAAACGTATGTATACGTAAACAATGTAATTAATATTTTAATAATTATTATTATTTATAAAATGATAATTTCGTATAAATTAAGTCATAAAAAGTTTTTTCTATGTAAAAAATGAATTACAAATGATGAAATTAAAAATATATTTATATTATTATTTACAGGAAACAACAAAACTAGAGCATAATAAAAGCATCCATTGTAAAACCCCAAGCCACTAACAGGCAATTAGTCAGTTAGGAAGTATCTAAAAATAGGTAACCAATCAAAATCTAAAAATTGACAACCGATCAAAATCGACATTCCATGTAGATTCTACAAATAAAAAACCAATCAGATCAATATTCCTATCAGTATCCAAAAATAAACAACCATCCAAGTCAATTATCCTTAAAGTAGTTAAAAAAAATACGAATCAACATTTAAAGATAGAAGACCAATAGCAATCAATATCCAACAGGAAATGTCAAGGACATATGTTCGGCTCCTTTGATTGGAAGTTTGTTCAACGTGTAGTACTGTATCATCTTGGGAACACTTGCAAATGGCTGACTGCATTGGCCGAGAATGAATCGGCCTTCATGATTGGTTACTATTTTTAGGTGGACACACCCATTGGAGCTCCTATTACGAAAAAAATGGTTAGGATGATAATTGAGAATAAATGTATAACGCCAATAATTATTGAATAAAAAAAATATATAAAGAAATTGATTAATTGACTAAAAAAATTTCAGCAGTATGAATTCATTTGATATCTTAAAAAATTTGCATCAGAATTGTTCCCACAACAATTAGCAATCGACAATTTTTTACTTGATTGACAGGCTATAGTCCAGTCTATTGCTCTCACTGTTCCTAATTAGGTAGCTGCCTTCCCTTTCATTTCTCAGCCTGGACTCTGCTTCCTGTCTCGTGATTGGTCCGTGGTACCACCTAATTAACATAATTTATTCAAAATTAAATTATGCATGTATGAATTTTTTGTTACTTTTCAATAAGTTATTTATATTATTAATATGAAACAAAGTTTAGGCCTTCATTCAATGAGCAATTATCACAATCTAAGAACATTTTAACAATCATCATCATCATCATCATCACTAATTACTAATCATGGGCAATTAATTAATATGCATACTATTACCCAAGCTAATATCTTTAACTTATCTTGTAAAAATATAAATATAATTAGTTGCCAAAGGATGGTGGCGCTAAGGTGTGTGTGTGTGCGCGCGCGCGTGTGTGTCTGTGTATGCGTAGATGAGAGAGAGAGAGAGAGAGAGAGGGAGCGTGTGCATATGAACTTGTCTACAAGACATCTATTTATTTATACATGGTATTTTTTATGAAGATTACGTAAAAGAACTTTGTATTTATTTATACAAATGCGTATGCTGTTGTTATCAATAATAAGCAGAGAGAGAAGAGATAGAGGAGAGATACATTGATAGAGATATAGAGAAAGAGAGGGAACGGTATGTACGAACTGCATTAGTAATGCCTATCATTGAAAATTCAAATTAAGATCCATTGAAACGAATGTATGAATGCTAATTAATCAGCTATCTTGAATTTATTTATAGCCATCATTGGTCTTCACAACAGGAGTTTATTTAAATAGATTACATTGACGATGCAATTACAATTACAAATTTCAACCAATCAGTAAACCAAACCATCATAAATGCAGGCTTCAATCAAACACAAACCATTCACTCTCCAATGGTAGTTTTGACTCAATCTTTTCAGCCAATTCTGAATGCCTGGCGTGAAGTGGTGGCGGCTGTTGCAGCTGCTGCTGCTGATGATGAAAGTGATGACGTGATGATGACGCCGATAACGACGAAGACGACAACGTCGATGATGATGATGGTAGTAGTTGTAGGATGTGTGGAGGGGGTGGAGAGACTACATGCTCTGGGGAACTCTTCAAACTGCCTGAATCTTTCAAATATGATAATGACGTCATAAAAATAATCATTAACATAAACGCATCATAATCATGACTATCGTCATCATCACCATTGTCATTAATAATGATAATAATAATATCAACCTCTGCTAAATGTGCCAAATAAGTCCTTCTGTTTCTCATCCCACGGCGAATCATAATCCTCCAATGGCCTCCAATCGGAAATGAGGGCGGGCGTCGGAACGGAAGTCGCGGCCGCCATTTTGTTTTGCTGGACCCCTCTGCCGATCGACCCGCCACCCATCACTGGCACTCCCCGGCGATGAAGTGGATGTTTGGTAGATGAGTCAGAAGCTACGTTGTTAGGAATTAGGCGCTGGGGTGGTTGTATGTTGGATGAAAAATGTTGTTGTTGCTGGAATGACAGTTGTTGTTGCAAACGTTGTTGTGGTGAAGTTTTGGTGTTGTTGTTTGTGCTGGTAGTGTAAGATTGTTGTTGTTGCTGTTGGTTCCTCTGTAATGGTGGAGTGTTTGACGGCGAGCTGATCTTGCTGCTACTGTATCTGCTGCCAGCGATGTTGCTGTTATTGATGTTGTTGTAACCAGGAGATGAACTTTTATGCTGCGGCCGTGACTGCTGCTGCTGCAACTTTTGCTGCTGCTGTTGATGTTGTTGAATTCTTTTCTGCTGCTGTGGTGTCAAGTCAGATGTGGGCAGATTCTCATAACTCATCTCTCTGTTATCAAACTCACATGCATCCGGCTCATTTGGTAAATTTTTATAAAGGCACCCCCCAGCTCCTGATGACGAATTGGACCCGAGAGATGACGAAGCATTTCTAATTAATTTTTCTTCAAGGCCTTTTTGAAGAGCGCCTAGGTCCCAGGGAGCATCGTAAATGGCAAAGTTAGGGTCCTCATTTGAGTACTCTTCATCATTTTTAACGTGTTCAACATTTTTAGGTAAGCTGTGGCTATTAGATGGATCTGATTCTGATGGCAGTGTTTGAATAGTCAAGTCTGGAGGTAAGCTGTTTGTTTTGCTGAGTGATTTTAACTTGTTTGTATCATTAGTGTCATCAGTGTTATTTGATTTAAGATCAGCGTTGACATCTGATGATTTGTTAAGATCTTTTGTGTTAGTGTTGTTAGTTAGTGATGATGAACTGTTGTTGATGTTGTCGATATTACAATCATCACTAGCAGGTAAAGTGGTGGAATTGCTAGCAGCAACTGTAGCAGTAGCAACATCATTTATAATGTCATTTTGTTCAGTAGCACCAGAAATAATTATATCGTCATTACCTATATCATTTGATGTTTCAATGATGACACTTTCATCACTTGGTTGCTTGCAGTTTGAACTATTTTCATCATCATGTTTCATTTTATCATCAATAGCAGCAGTAACATTATTAACTACCAAGCTATCTTCATCTATTTGTCCATTCTCAAAATTTTTGAAATCATTTTCACCTTTCTTCATTTTATCCTTTTTCTCTTCATCACTGTCTTTTTCTACATCTGGGGCCACTGCTAATAACACTAATCCTGGTTCTATTTTGGCACTCTGAGCTTCATTGTAAAAGAGTGGGGTGTCAGAGTAAGGGTCATCATAAGTTATGACATCATTTCTCATTAGTTCCACCGGATTTGTCATACTTAGATAGTTACAGTAAACTGAAAAAAAAACAAAGTTGAAGAAGCTCAGAAAGAAAAATCTTTTTCTCTCCAACAAAATCCTTTTGAGTAACAAACTGGACAGTCAGAAAGAAATTTTACAGATTTATTTAACATACATGTGTTTGTCTCATGGTCAAGCTACTGAATAACAAAAATTTATTTTAAAAATAAAATTAAAAACTTTAAATTTAAATTGAATCATATTTTATTAAAAATAAAATAAAATTATATAACTTTTGTTTGTGAATTGTGCCTTTGACTTCAGGAACTTTAATTTTAATAAAAATCATTTAAAAAATAATTGTATTTGAGACGCAATGATAAATTAAATTATAAAAACTAATTCTAATGAACTAATTTAACAAAATAGGAAGCGAAAACGATGTTTTAGAAACTGAATTATGGACAATCGAATTAATGGATTATACTAAAGTTTACTTTTAACTGCAAGCTTATGTGAGTAAAAAGGATTAGAATTAAATATTTTATAAATTAATTATTATAAATATATTGAAAAAATTAGTTTGGAAAAATTTAAACTAATATTTTTTGCATGTTACAAAAACATAATTAATAATAAAATTGCAACAAAGCAATTTCAAATACTTTATAAAATTTAACAGGCAAAACAAAATTACCCTAAAAAGTTACCCTTGTACACTTTAGGATCTTTTATGTGTCATTGTTTCTCTATAAGCCATTTTGCGATTGTGGGTGAAGGATATTTTGGCGTAATTTTTTTAAAAAGTGTAAGTTTTGTTGAGTTTTGATCTATTTTGTTTTCACAAATTTTTAGTTGGTAAAATTAGGGTAGTCGGTAGTAGTTCTAAATTACGTATCTGATTGGATTCCATTAATAAAAAGCTAGTTAACCTTTAATTTGTTTATCCATGTAGCCATTTTGGAAATATTGGCTAGGTGAGTACCATTAAGAATTTTACTTAAATAGATGCTACGCATCGTTTACTTAATTTATTTTACGCGAAAATTTAGTGAAACTTGTTTAGTGAGTAATTTTAAAATCTTAATTATGGGGGCCGCCATTATTAGTTTTACATTATCATTGGTTGCACTTGGCTTGATTGAAGAGATTAGTAATCTCAGATTATGTTACCTGAATTGTTCTTTTTCACAATCAGTGGTCCATTTTTCGGTTTGCGGTGGTTTATTCAATTTATTTGAGATTAAATAATAGTTGGTTTAGGGGGTAAACTTAGATTAGTATTTGATCCTTAGTTGTTTTTTTATTTAAATGAATGGATGGGCATGGGTTGGTATTGGGTGCTTGGGCTACGGGAAAGTAAAATGTGGGGTCCATTAAGAGATTGTCTTTGTCCTTGGTCTGTTTTGGGTTTTCTCCAGTGTAACCAACCCGTTGGATCTATCAGGGCTTCAAGTCAGTGAATTTTCATTATTTTTATTTTTAAAATTATTTAATTGAAATTCAAAATAATCCTTTCAAAATAATTTTTACAGGCTGGTTCATGCATGCAAGCTACAAACACATAATTAGACATGTTGTTAGGAACTAGACTAGGCCCAGATGTCTATTTCATGTTTACTCACGTTTGCAATCATTCGACTTGGCATGTGTATGTCAACACCACTGCTTCATTTTTAACCACCATGTCAACTGTTTCAACTCTCGGTCATTTGGGATGGGCTAAAATGTATCACAACAACATAACCACCATGCAAAAACAACATCAATATACATCTGCTATAGCAGTAGCATCATTATTATTCAACCAACAAAATAGCAAGCTCAACAGATCATAATTTAGTAACAGCATTCAACAATTCATGTCTGAATATTGTTGGCCAGTTTTACATTCCTAATTCAAATGCTACAATTTATCATTAATCACCTGGTCAAATTTTCTCACATCGAGTTAAGAATATGCAAATGCATATCTACTTATGCCCTTCTACATGTCAAGATACCCTGCTGGAGATATTCTACAGTTAATAATCTCTTCACTGAATAGATAGATACCTAGCTAATTCTCCAGATGATATATCTATATATCTATGTAGTTTTCTTGTTCTTTGGACCCCAGATTAAAGTTCAATTTTTATCGAATGGTGGTTATGTATTTGAATACTCTTCACTTGACTAATGGAAGGATTTTTTCTGATTTCTTTTATTAAAGAATTATTTTGAATTGGGCAAAGAAGAATAAAAGTAGAAAGAAGAAGAATTAACAATTCTCAAATTAGTGGATAGACATACAGAAATAAAAAGAAGAAAAATGATGAAACAGCCAGATGACTGCTACTTCTACTATTATTCCAACTGTTCAAAAGTATGTTACTTTTTGCATCATTATTTGAGAAAATGCACAAACATCCACTCATTATTTACCTTGAGCATCTAAATTTCTTAAATCACAAATATGTTAATCATCAATTTTTCTCACTTTAAATTCGCACCCAGGGAGCTGAGTGCAAGTTCAGACACGAGGAGGCAGCCCGTGGCAGCGAGGTCACCTGCAGACTGTGGAAGGAGGGAAAGTGTTTTCACCAGGGATGTACCTTCAGGCATATGATTATTCAGGTTCAGTTTTCTCAATTATTTTTCACTCTTTTCAGTTATTGTTGTTGTATTTATTTAAAAATGGTGTTATGCTTGTTGCTGCATATAATGATTTATGACAGTTATTGTTATTTCTTCATTCTCCAAAAAAACAGAAAGATCGATCGCAGATTCCGTGTTACTGGCAGAGTCAGCCCAGTGGTTGTCAGAAACAGCACTGCCCTTTCCTGCATTTACCGGCTCAATCTAAATCTAATTGCGCCACCAGCAACAACAACGACAACATTACTACTACAGCCAGTAGTATCGATACTACTTATTATGAAGATGCTAATGCTACTACACAACAGTGTAAAGTAGCTTACCTGAAGAAGCCTTACCAGCAGCAGCTTCCACAAGATGAACCACATCTACAACAAGTAAATAGCACCTCCCATAATGATATCAAATCATCATCATCATTCTTACCAAGGATATCACCATCATCACCGGCTAAATCAATGAAAAAATCCTCATCATCATTGTCTCCACCACCATCATCATCATTGGTTACTGTAGATGCAACAAATATAACTACAACAACAACTAAGATGCTGAATACTGCGTATGCTAATACTGATGATAGTATTAATAATGGGTGTGTCTCAACAAATACTGTTGCCTGTATTAGTAGTACTGCTGTTTCTAATTTTAATGTTTTGTCATTGTTGCCATCATCCTCTTCATCATCATCTGTTGTCAATGAAAAAAGTAATGATGAAGATGAGATGCATGATGCAGATGACAATGAGAACATAACATCCAATGTTAAAGACAGCAATGTACAGACTAAAATTCAAAATGATGACAACAATGATGAGGATGGTTACAATGATGATGATAATGTTAGCGCCTCTGCTAATACGAATGCTAATGACGATGATAAAACTGATAACCAACCAGAGGATAATGATGATGATAATGATAATAATAATGATGCTGATGATGATACCTCTCTCGAGCAGATGCACAGAGAAAGAGCCCTTGAATCTATGAGAAGGAGGCAGATGGAGAGTAAGTGAAGATGATGATGGTGGTGGTGTTGGTAATGATGATGATGTTTATTGATATCGCTGATATTGTTGTTTCGTTAAGGCTGGTGGTGAAGATGATGGTTTAATGTCTTTAGAAATGATGATTGTGTGTGAAGTTTTGGGGTGAGGATAACTGCCTGGGACGACGAAAATGATGGTTATGGAGATAAATTACATAAATTTTTTACTCGTTTTTTTCTAATCAGAATTAAGAAATGAAAAACTGAATGAACTGGACAGCATCATCAGTGATAATGTCCGCAGCAGGGAGAATGATGATGACGACGACGACGACAACACGAAGCGTAAAAGTGGCAATGGGAAGGCCGTTAAGAGTGGTGCACCTCTGTCATTAGGACATCAACCGAGAAGAATTGTAATTAAAAGTGGTCAGTATTTGTGCGTACCTTCGTTCAATCAATCACTTCATTCATTCATTTACTTTTTTCATCATATTATCACTGACTATCTAATGTTGTCAAGTACCCAACATTGTCTTTTCTAGTCATTATTAATATCATTTCACTTCTGATGCTGTCACTCCTACAAAAACTTAACAGTTTACTGTTTGCATGTACTACATTTTCACTACCCTACATTATTCAACTTGCTCCCTCTATCTTCTTATATCTTTTAACCGTCGTTTTGCATGTTGCAATTGCTTCTGGGTCTGATAGAGTCTGAGGATGATGTTTTAAAGGATAAAAACAATTGCATCATCATTGACAGCATTTTTTATAATCAAATTAAATACAGATAGCAGAGCAGTAGCTACCGTGAAGCCTATATCACCCGGAAAGAACGACATTACTGATGGCCTAACCATCTTTAATACGGGCCTAAATATTAATCATCCCCATGATCAACAACCAAATAGGAACCAACAGGAAAATTTCACAAGAGCTATACCTGCATTCTGTACTAGAAAAGTACAGATAACCAATGAGTGCAAAGTTAATCGTGTCATGGGGATTCCCAAAGGTCGAAAGGTCACAGTTCAAGTGGGAGCTGATGCCGGAAGTGATGATGTTGATAATGCCAGTAAAGAGATATTGAAGATGAAAGTGAAAGATAGGTTGGGAAAAAGAGAAGTTGATGATGCTACTTTTGTTAAATACAATGATGATGGCAACAATAAAAAGATGAAATTTACTGATGATGGGGACGGCAATGTAGAAATTGCAGTTTCTTCATCGTCGGTGACGTCATCATCTACATCCTCGGTGACGTCAGTTACATCATCTTCAACATTGCTTTCCATTAAAAATAGATTAGGCTCATCTAAAAATAGTGATGATTTCAGCAGTGCCGGTGATGTAGAAGTGATAACTGGCAATCAAGATCGACGACCCGACCAGCATCATCGTCATCATGGAGATGGTGATGTTATGGTTTCTGTTAACGATGGTCGGAGTGACGGAGAGGATGAGGATGAAGTTGAGAAACTGAAGCAGAAGGTCATATTCATCAGTAAGAGCAAGAGAAGTAACAACGTTAAAGACAACAACGTCAGTAGTAGTAGTATCAGTAAGAGAATTATCAACAATGCTATTACTGCCAGTACTAAATCAAGAAGAGGTAGTAGTAATAGTAATGATGGCAATGGTAACTGTAAAAAAATTGATGACCAGACCTTGAGAAAGAAGGTGAAGTCAACTGTCCAGATATATAGGCCACCTGTAGCTGTCAAGTCAGCTGCTGCTGAATCAGCCGCTAGACCGACTACTGCAGTTGCTAATTGTGCTGCTATAACTAGCAGTAGTAGAAGGGATGGTGTAGTAGCTAGTAACGATGCTAGAATAAAATTAGGTGAGTTTTCTTAATTAAGTGTTTGTGTGTATGTTTGTTTGATGTGTGTATGTTTGTTTGATGTGTGTATGTTTTTGTGTACCTTTATTGTGGCACTTAGCATTACAAATGTGTATCTGTATTTGTATCAGCATCATTTCATTTATTTCTCTTCAAGATGTGGACAGGAAGAGGCAGCTGACAACAGGAGCGCCACCAGGAACAACTGCAAATAGAAATAATAGCATCATCAGCAACAACAAAGAAATCACTGGATTGTTGAAAAAGCCTCTCCAGCAACAAAAACGAAACAACATCAGCAGCACTGATGAGGATGTGGATGGTAGAACAACAATGGCAACTTGCAACATGACGTCGACTTCAGCAACAACATCAAAGGCAGCGTCATCGACTTCATCATTTCGACTAAAAAGGATTGGAAGCCGATCAAATTTTGAAACGTCAACAGCAAATAACAACAAAAGTAATGATGATGATAATAAAGACGAGTTTCACTCTATCAACAATAGCAGAAAAATGAATGGAGATGTTGTTGTCAAAAGTTTTGAAGAAATTATGTTGGAAAAAAGGTTGAAAAGTGAACAAGCAACCAAAAGCAATGAACACAAAACACAGAACATCAGCAAGAACAGCAGATTTGCTCAACCACAACATCAAATATCATCGAAAAATGATTTCAGTAATGACGAGGACAGCAACAGCAATGATGCTAGTGATGGCAGATACAACGAAGATATCAATATTAAATATTCAACTCTGGATTTTCCACTGAATACTGCCACTTCTAAAAATGAAACTGATGAATCATTAAAAATTTCCCAACAACAAAAACTGCAAAAATCACCAAAGTCTTCTGAAAATAACTCTTCTGGTGTTTCCAGGGATTCTAAGTCCAGCAACAACAAGAACAATCCCTTGTCTACATACAGCTTATTGAAGAGAAGAAAGTTATCAATTGAAAGTTCTTTGAGTGATGATAACAATAGTAATAACGATAATAACAATTCAAATGAGCAGCTCAACATTTCCAATAACAATGACTACAACCTTGGCAGCAGCAGCAGCGACTGCAACAACTACAACAATGATAATGGAAATAACAACATCTGTGATAAAAATATTTCAATTATGGATGTCGACCTTACTGCAAATAGACAAGAAGGTCGATGTCACGCTGGGATGGAGTGGACCAGCAATCAGAGAGAGGCAACAGCCACAGCTTCTTCAACTGCATCGACAGCAGTCATTGCATCGTCGTCATCTTCAATTAGTGTTACGTTAGTTTTCATTAGAGCTTCCCTATTGTACATTTGCTCTTAAATAATGTTTTTATGTTTATAAATAAGTAACATAAACCCCTCATTCATTGGTCGATTCAAATTCAAACAGGGCAAGCAGCAGCAGCCAATCAGAAGAGAACATGTTCCCGGATGACTTATCCATGTTCCTCGACTTATCCATGCCTTCCTACTCGAATGCTCCAGCTGTCGACGTCAACGATGATGAACTTTTCCGAGAGATGCAACAACTGTTATCATCCTAGTTGTCATTTTGATGATGATGATGCTGATGATGATAATTATGTAAATAATGTGGGAGGTGATTTGAACCATGATGACAATATCTTTTTGTACGTTTCTTTCAGACAATGTTTCAGATTTTTGAATTTTAAACAATTCTAAAAAAAAAACTCGTTCACTCTTAATACACGTGTGTTACGCGTATGTTTGTGTGTGTTTAAAATCAGTTTACCGTTACATTTAATTAATTTATTCAAAGAAGTGAACTGAATTCTTTTTTAAATGTTTTATTTTTAGGTATGCTAGTTTGTTTGCGTACGAATGTGTGCAAATGTGGGAAGTGAGCTCTGTACATAAATGTATGTGATCGATGAAAATCGTTAAAATGTGTGCATTTTTTCTTTAATTGTGTGTGTGTGTAGATGTGTTTAAAAGAGAAAAATAATGAGAGATACATTGTATTGTATTGTAACGTTAAGACATTCGCTATTCATGTATTTTTAATATTATTAAGGAAAAAAACGAATGTTCGGCTTGACGTATTTGAAGCTCGGATTTGGCTATTTTTACAGGCTTATTAGTGGTATTTCCGTTCAAGCCAACAATTTAACTGCATTCAAGAGGAATGTTTGTTGAATATTGTTTCAACTGGAAATTTATCAGGCCATGATGGCTGTTAAAACATCGGAGTTTTAACAAGAGATTTGATGTTTTCTCAATGATTAATTGGACGGAAATGAATGATTTTCTCATTGGCTTGTTTTTCATTCTGATGAATTAAACTTTTTGGTTTCTTGCGTGTGTGCGTGCCTATGTGAGAAAGTGTTAGAATATACCATAGTTTCGAAACGATCGCTGGCTTTTAATGAGTCATTAATATTGCTATTTAACTTGAACGTTTCAAAAATGATGGTTGGAAAAATAATCGGAATATAAGGTTGCAATCTTCATAGTAATTGTGAATGTACTAATAACCACGGTAATATGTAGCGA
>NW_008705409.1:448340-460748 GCF_000326865.2 Helobdella robusta | reverse complement strand
ATCAGGTACACCCGTCAGGGCGCTTACCGTCGTGCGCCGCGATGCCCGACGGTTCCTTTAAAACCGGAATTGAGGCCTTGGAGAAAAGTCGGCACACAAAATCGTTTATGGCTGAATGTCGCTGCTGGCGACCTCCGCCCAAACGACAAACAAGACCATGATGGCCAAGTTCATCCGCCTCCGCGCCGCACCTGCATGTATATCGACTCTGAACGGCCAACCCCAGACGGAAGCCAATGGCTGTCCTGACCGTTTCGTCGTCCAATCTGGTACCCACCGACGTATTGGGCAAAGATCTCAGCCAGCCGCAACTCGCCTCGCTGGAAACTGCCAGCAAGCGAGCTGAGGTCGCCGAGTCAGGGCTTGAGGAAAGCAACTCTTTGAATGTGCGTTTATATGCTTCCTCCAAAATGTTGCCCTGGGAAAGGTCTGTTGGTTGGATTGGAGTCGGTGGGGTACAGTGCAGGCTACTAAATTGCCGAAGAAGGGCAGACTGTAGGTCAAGCGTGGCAGATGCGGAAGATTTATAAACAATTGGTGCAAGCTGAACCACGCTTAGTAACCCCAGTCCCCTAAATCGTACCGGCAGCTGAGCCTGAGACCAACCCTTGTCGGTAATATTGACGTTACATATTTATGTATTTATGTATGTATGTATGTATGCATGCACTTATGTATGTGTGTTTATGTATATATGTATGTATGTGTGTGTTTATGCGTGTGTGTGTGTGTGTGTGTTTATGCATGCATGCGTTTATCTATAATGTATGTATGCATATATACATTTCAATCAATATATCGACCAATTTCAATTTAATGTCTGTCTGGTTTCAAATCTTTTAAGCAAAAAATAATAATAATACGAATAATTATAAAATAATAATAATATTATTATTATAATCATTATTGTTAGTATTGATAGTCGTAGTAGTAAGAGTATTCATTTTTATTATGGCTGCTAATCGATTCGCATCACATTCAGGTTAGTAATTGGTTTAAGAACAGAAGGCAGAGAGATCGCGCTGCCGAAAGTAAGAACGGATCTATCTCTAAGTGAGTGTATGTGTGTATGTGTGTGTGTATGTGTGTGTGTGTGTGTGTGTATGTGTGTGTTATGTATGTGACATGTGTACACACTTGGCACACGGACATCACATCATGATGAAATGTTTTCAGATGTCTAGAAAACAAAAACAGCAACAACAACAATATCAATAATAACCACAACAACAACAACAACAACGACGACAACAACAATAATAACAACAACAATAAAAATATCAATAACAAAAACCTGATCGAGTCTATCGCAATAAACCGTAATAATAATAATAATAATAATAATAATAATAATAATAATAATAATAGCAACAACAACAACAACTTTAACAACGATGATGATAACGAAAATGAGGACGACGACGACTTCGACGACGACGATGACGATTATGACGTCACATCTACCTCAATCCCTTCTAACTCGCGAGCTGATTGGCTGGCTAATTCCCTGGTCACGCCTACAAGACATCATTTCGACCAATGGCGTTGGCCGATTTTTAATCTTGGTCAGAATGTGGGCGGAACCTTTGGTTCGAATAATAATAACAACACAAATAATAATAATAATAATAATAATAATAATAATAATAATAATATGGAAATAATTGTCAATGTTGACGATGATGAAGATATTGAAGATAGCATTGCCAAGAACGAAAACAGTCGAATCTGCAGTAAAATGAACTTTCTCTTTAGAGATACAACTACTATTACTTTTACTACTACTACTACTACTACTACTACTAAAACTACTACTGCTGCTGTCGTTGCTGCTGTTGTTACTGCTACTACTACTGCTGCTGCTACTACTACTACTACTACAGATTTGTATTTATGATGGTCGATTTCAGTGAATGATTGACAGAGCGAAACAAACGAATGAATGAATGAATGAATGGACGAATTATTTAACAAATGAATGAATAAATGAATGAAAAATCGAATTAATTCACAAACATTTGATCCGACTATCAATATATGTGACATGAACAGTATTTGAAATATAGTATTATTATTATTATTTTTATATATATATAGTTTTTGATTATATATATATAGAAAGAGGGAGAGAGAGAGAGAAAGAGAGAGAGAGAGAAAGAGAGAGAGAGAGAGAAAGACAGATAAAAAAAATTCGTTGAATAAAATTTGATAATGATTTATTAACGGTCTTGTCTTTAATAAAAATCTGTTCATCTCTAATGATGATGACGATTGTGATCGTGATGAATGAATAAATGAATGAATGAACAAATGAATGAATGAATGAATGAATGAATGAATGAATGAATGAATGAATGAACGAACGAACGATCGATCGACCAAACAAAACAAGAAATTAAGTTGAAACTGAATAAAGTAATTACGACATAATGAATTAAATAATGAATGAACAAACGAACGAACGAAGAACAAACGAATAAATGAATGAACGAACGGGTGAATGAAGGAAGGAACGAACGAATGAATGAACAAATGAATGAAACAAATTTGTGCACAGTGTAACACATGCTACATACAGCAAGCGCAGACAGGCCAGCGATATAGAATAAATAATACATCATCGTCAGACTCTATCTTCATTGGCATATTCATGGTTTCATCATATGGCTAGCCAATACTACTACTAATTTCATTGATCATCATCGTCATCATCATCGTATTGTCATCATCATCATCATCGTTGTCGTAGTCAACAACAATTTGATAATTAGTATCATTATAAATATCTGTCTTATCACCAATAGTATTCAAATTAATACCATCATCATCATCTTCACAATCACCATGAACAACAATGACATCGTAATCGTCATCATCATTGTAACCAAAAACAACAAAAACATCACCAACCTTCATCACATGACGTGAGGGGACCATAGAGAAAACAACATTGAGAAGAAAAAACAGCTAAAAATAAACAAAGTGACAAACGACTCCATGACTTCCGGTCGGCGGACTTCCGGTTACAACATGACGCAAACACCTGAACAGGATGGCGATGATGGGGATGACGAATATACACATCATCATCATGGACACCACCATCATCATCTTCATCATAATAACATCTTTACGGCCAACCTGGACGGCCAAAATCATCATGATTAAAATGATACCGTAACAATCGTCGTCATCGTCATCATCACCGCGGCGACGTCATCATCGGCATTGACCAACGGCAGAGCTGGAAACATGACACGTGATGAACCTACGTCATCAATCAAAATGGCGGAACAAATGGACGAATCAGGCGTGTCGTAATAATCTTTTCCGGCCGGCGACGGCGATGATGATGATGACGATGGTAGTGGTGATGATGATGATAATGATTGTGATGATGATGATAATGATTGTGATGATGATGATAATGATTGCGATGATGATCTCTTATTACGCTTTCGGCCAATTCATTCATTTATTCATTCATTCATCCATTCATTCGCTCGTTTTGTTTGGTCTCTCAGTTAATCGCGCTTCAACATAAGGCAATCAAACCATCATCACCATCATCATCACCGCAGTATTAAAACCTTCATCATCGACATCTTCATCATCATCACCACAGTATTAAAATCTTCACCATCATCATTATCGCCACACAAAGAGATGCATACAAACACACGCACACACAAACTGACACACATAAACAAATACACACAAACAATAATAATACCCAATTTTAAAAATAAATATATTTTAATTCGACATTACAACTCATTCATTCAATCCTTTGTTCGTTCGTTCATCCATTCAATGTTGTATTAACTCATTTCTACATTCACCCTTCATTTACTCATTCATTCTTTCAATCAATCATTCATTCATTCAGTCATCATTCAAATAAGTAATTTATTATTACAGCGTGTATAGGTGATATCTCTGGTTAGCACTTATGCGTGTATTGTGTTACAACATTATATTTATACGTGTATGTGTGTGTGTATGTGCGTGTGTGTGTGTGTGCAATTGTGTTCGAAGTTGATATATGTGCGTCAATATGGAACATTTCGTGAGTTGGACGGTGCGCTATCATTATTATTGTGGAAGTATGTGTGTGTTTGTTGTTGTGTGGGAGTTTGAATGTATGCGGGGAAGTTTGTGTGGGAGTTTGTATGTTTGTGAGTGTGTGTTTGTGTGGAAGTTTGTATAATTGTGAGTGTGTGTATGTGTGGGTATGTGTGTGTGTGTGTGTAAGCGTATTTGTATGTGTATATTGTATATGAACCTTAGCTTCATTCTTGTCACGGAGTCTCGAGACCATAGAAACACGAAAAGAAGTCATTTCAACATGCGTTCAATCCCATGTTAAACAATCTTTCGTATCTTCTGTGTTATATGTTAACTACATAATGAAGTGCTAGAGAGAGTGCTAGGGATTGCTGGTATTGCTTCATTTAAAGCCGGCATTGTGACTGAACAGTTGTTGGGTATTGTTAACAGGCCCGAGTAGTAGTAGTAGTAGTAGTATTAGTAGAAGCAACAGCAGTAATAACAATAGCACGTAGACACATACACACACACACACACTCACATCCTTAATGCTAAACGAGCAACTAATTTAAAAAAATTCAAAGTTTTTGATTCAATTCAAAAGTTAAGTAATTTAATTAATCAAATAAATAATCAATCAATCAATTAAAATTAATCAATCGATCAATTAAAATCAATCGGTCAATCAATCAAAAGTCACGAATTGCAGCCATTTTAAATAACAACAACAAAGTAATAACAATAACAACACCGAATATAACAACAATAGTTTATAAATAAATAACTATATATATATATAAAACATCAAGGAATAAAAAGTTTCATTTAATTGAAACGTGAAGGTAAAACAATAACGAAGGGAATCTTATTTATTAACTGATTACGTACGACTCATTATTATTGTTATTAGTATTTATTATTAATATTAATATTTCTTATTTATTATTATTAAACAATGATGACGAAGACGACGACGACGACGACTGCGGTCTGACTTTGTTCCTTCTACTTGTATACTTGATGACTCTATCATCATCACCATCATCATCATCACCATTATTATTATTATTATTATTATCATAATTATTATTATTATTGTTGTTGTTGTTGTTGTTGTGCATTAGCTGGCTGTCGCTTGGGCGATCACTGCTTCTGTTGGAAATGTTTGAAAGTGAATCGCTGAGAATAATGGTCAAAAAGAAAGAAAGAGAGAGAGGAGAGAGAGAGAGAGAGAGAAAGAGGGAAAGAGAGAGAAAGAGAAAGAAAGATAAAAACTGAATGTGGACAAGTAAAGCGCTGATTAAGAAATTTTAATACGGACGAAAAACGAAGTAAACAATGAGCAGACAGAAATGTCTTTCACTCACATCATCTCATCGCCACCATCATTTCCACCACCGCCACCACCACCATCACCATCATTAGCAGCAACCACAACAGCGGGGCTGTCATCTATAGTATCTCCAGATTCAACGTCGCTTGAATCCCACGACAGCCTGTGGTGTTCAACACGGGCCAGCTGGTGAAACCTTATTATCTCTACCCCATCCTCATCGAACTCTCTCCTGTTGGTGTCAATCATCACCTGACCACCACTGGCAGACGTCGTTGACTCTTCATTCACGATTAGAGATGATGAGGAAAGAGGGGGCAAGTCGAGGAGAGAAGATGATGAGAGGAGAAGGTTGTCGAGGTTCTGCATGGTGGAGGGGTCAAGGTCGGAGGAGTTGATGTTTCTGTTGTTCGCCGGGTTCATTACCTGCGTTCGTTTGTTCGTTCTTTCGTTTGTTTGTATGTGTGCGTGTGTATGTGCGTGTCATCCTCACAATCATACTCGTCATTATCATTATGATGTTAATTCTTCGTCATCATCATCACCGGCGACAACAAAACATCATCATAAAAACTCACATGCAAACCAAAAGCCTTCAGGATGTCAATCTTGCAAATGGGGCAGGACCTTTGCTCCACCAGCCAGGGGTCAATGCAGGGCTTGTGAAACACGTGACTGCGAAATTAGGTCAGTTCAGGTTTAAAAATAGAACATGGAATAACAAAAAAGAGATCAGATAAGGTTACTGTGGCCAAAAATAGAATGTCAAAAATGAAACATTGATGAAGTCAAGTTGGAGTTGACCTTAAAAGAGCCATTTAGGTAAAAAATTAAGACGAAATAGTGAAGTGCTAGAGAAAATATAAAGTAAATTATGTGGAAATTGTGATGAGGTGGGAAGAAGTATTCTAAAAAATAGCTAGAGGCAATGATGTACCAGGAGAAAAGTACCAAACTGCGAAAAATTTGTGATGTGCCAGGAAGAGAAATAAAGCACAAGAAGTGATGTGCGGAAAAGGGGAAAAATAAATAAGCAAAGTTCACTTTTAAACTTTACTTACCGACAAGGCAAAATCCTAACGACATCTGATGGTTTGTAGCCCTCAATGCAAACTGCACACAAGTCACATCCAGTTTCAACATCCTAATTTTAAGAAAAGAAATTTCAATTTCGGGTATTTCAATTAATTAATTAATTAACCAATCAATCACCTCTTTGCTATGTATTGTCTTTAGGGGCATTTTTCCAATAGCTTTTTTAGCTGCTTTCATTAATCTCCTCTGAGAAAATAAAACAATGATACTATTATTATCCCTCTTTTATTGAACCCCTCCCCCACCTAATCACTAACCGACAATCTCTGCTTGGCGTATGTATACCTCGATCTCTGAACATAATAGAACACAAGCCAGGCCAGGGAGATCATCATCAGAACCACAAATGATACAGATAAGAAGAGCATGGATGTTTTGTTGACGGTATTACCAAAGAACTGAGTTCTTTTCACCGGGCCGATCGTTATTTTTATGTCGATTCTGTTGTTGTTGTTTGTGGTGCTGCTACTGTTGAAGTTTTGATGATGTTGATGATGTTGTTGATGTTGATGTAGCAGGCGGGCTAAGTGGTCCGCTCTTGAGTTCAAGATGAGGATTTGAACAGGATCTGACAGCGTGAAACAAGTTGTTCATCATCATCACATAAGTATATGAATATTCATTTAATCTTTATCATTATCCACACCATCATCATCATCATCAGTTTCCTCACCATAATCATCACCTGTAGTTTTGCTAGTAGAACGAAACTGCTGTGCAAAAACATCACTATGATGTATTGAATCCAGGTTGTATATCAAGAGAGCCGATGCATTCCTCAATATATTTGGGCCAGTTGTCATCATGGCTGACGACATTTTCCTCAGAAGATCATAACAGGCCCGCCCATCAATCAGCGCCACCCATTTTTCATATGGATTAGGAATTAGGCGGCCATATTTGCTCTGAGTTACAGAAATGTTTTGCAAAGTTGGAATGGCTGAGAGTGGAAAACTAAAAAGGAAAAAAAATAGAAGAAATAACAAAACAACAAAAACTCTATATACTTCAATCTTTAAAAAACAATTAATGAAAAACAAAATGGTGAATTATTGAAAAAATAAAAAAGTACCAGATTTCTGTGGAATTAACTTTTACTAGACGGCCACTCTCGGCATCAACTCTACTGTTGACTCCATAAGTTGCCATCTCATCCATTTCATTCTGCCATCCATCTTTTGTCTTGTAGGTTATATTAAGCACAGCCCCATAAATACTAATCCCTCCTGATTCATATTCATCACCTCCTAAGCTTGGGCCAGACACCAAACTTGGTCCACCACCAGCAACTCCAGTTGCCATAACAAAGCTACTAATTGCATGAAATAGGCAGAATTTGATTAAGCAGAAAGTGACGTTTGGAAAATTTTTTGATTTTGGTGATTGATTTTTGTTTGTGTAAATTGTACAAAGTGCAAATACAATTATTATTAATTTATTGTTATTCATAATAGCTATCACTCAAGAATTGTAATATTGTAATAACTCAACTGCTAAAAATTGCAGTAGTAATAAACTGTGAACATTTTTATTTATACTAAAATCTTTTTATCATTTAATCTTTTAATCATCTTTTAATGATTTAATTTAAAATTTTAAGCATTTAATTTTAATTTAATAATACACTTATACTATAAGTTAAAAATTATAGTCTTATACTTATACACTTATAGTTTATACTTTAAAACTGAACAAACACTCACTATCCATTTACTGATTAAATATTCAGATATCGCCGAGAAAAATAAATGAGATATCTTCAAGTTTAAATATTTTAATGCCCAAAAAATGACGTAACGAATCTTAATTTTAATGAACAAACAAACATTTTATAAAAAAAAAATTTTTAACGTCCTGGGTGTCTTTTAAACTTAAATTACACTTTAAATCAAGATAAAAGCTAAAGCGCTTAATAGTTAGTTGTATCAGCTGGAAAATGATGCACACATGCATACATGTGTCCTCTGCTACACAGTTCTCCTTCCCATATTTGTCTAACCTTCTCATTTTTTTCCATTCTATAAGTTATTGGCATGGAAAACACAAAACAAAACACACGAACTAAATTAATAACCAACATCGTCTTAATAATTTCGTCTGCTGTTGATTTTTTTTTCAAAAAGAGGTAAAGCAAAAAAATAAAAAAAGCCAAAAAAACCGTTACAAAAATTACCTAAAAAACAAAAAATAAAATATTGCGCTAAACAGTTAACTAAAATAAAAGAAAGAATGCACATTTAACGAAAAATATAAGAAATTGTATTAATCAAAATAATTAAATAACTTAAAACTAAGTCCTTTATCACAATGCTATCACCACCGAAGGTACTAAATTCAACCAAACAGAGGAAGCTTACAACATACATACACAACACACATACAACAAACATACTTACACACACAAACACCCACACATATGTGCATGCATACATACATACATACATACATACAAACAAATTTGATCGGCAAAGATTGACTGAAACGAGAGAGAGAGAGAGAAAAAGTGGGAGAGAAAGAGTGAGAGAGAGAGAGAGAGAGAGAGAAAGAGAGAGAGAGAGATAACCAAGTGAACGAACATAATATTACACAATAAAAGTTAAATGGAAAAATGGCAGTAAATATAAAATACATGTAAATTATAAAACGATATATACACACAAACATACACCCACATACACACATATACACACCCAAACAACACACACCACACACATTCCCACTCACACCCACACACACAGGTGGGCATGCACGAATAAAAATATTTTAGAAAGGAATTTAAGATATTGAAATAATGAGGAAACAATTATGAATGTATCGGAAAAACATACGCGTATGTGTATATATAAGTGCGTGTGTATGTGTGTTCAAATACACATACACACACAAACAAACGAAAAATATATATACATACTTACATATGAATGTGTTTCATGAGTATATGTATGTGGGCGTTACTTGGGAGCCAAGTGGAACCATCTTGATGAGTAATATACAAATGTTTGTTTGTTTGTATGTATGTCTGTTTGTATATTTCATTGTTTGTATGTTTGTTTGTACGTGCGAGCGCGCGTGCGTGCACTCGTTATTATCTTCATTATTCGGATTTTGAACAGTAAAAATAGCAACCAAATGACTAGTATATATTTATATCATTAAATGAATTTATTATTGATAACATAATAATTTCCGCATATATATATATATATATATATATATATATATATATAGAGAGAGAGAGAGAGAGAGAGGGGGGGGGGGGGTGGGGAGAGAGAAAAAGGATTATGACAACATTATGACAACGTGCTGACATCATTTTTTGTATTCATATCAAAACTATTCAATATTGGAGATGATGAAATTTTTTTAATTTTCTAATACATAACTAATGATTGAATTGTTATAATCCTAAGAAATATTCTGTAGTATATGTATGCATGTATGCCCACGTGTATTTATTTATGGGTGTGTGTTTCTGTATGTGTGTATGTGTGTGTGAATATGTGTGTTTGAATATGTGTATAAATATGTTTATAAATGTATATAAAAATTGCCTAAGGTTAATATAGAATGAACAGAATGAACAGAATAGGCATATGACAAAATAAAATTTGAAAAAATAATCCTATATAACATAGAAAAACAAAAAAACATACAAACACTTACATACATACAAACAGACATACATACAAACAGACATATATACATACAAACAAACAAACATACATGCGTTTAACAATAAAATGTGTGACGTTTATTTAATGCCTGTAAATATATTAAAGTATATATATAATAGATATGGCTTATAAATTTGATTTAATTTAAATAGACAGTAACTAGTAGAAATAACCGAAAATAAATTAAAATTACAATAAATAAAATACATAATAAATAAATAAATAATTCAATTTATTAATTAATAATAATACTAGCAACATCGATAACAATACATTTTAAATCATAATAAAAATAATGATGGTGGAAAACACATTAAAATGTATGTATGTGTGTATGTATGTCTGTATGTATGTATGTAGGTTTGAATGAATGTATGTATGTATGTATGTATGTATGTATGTATGTATATATGTATGTATTTATGAATGTTTTGATGGCAAATCTAATTATACTGAATGTTAAATGTTACTATAAGCTCACTATAAACTATATATATATATATATAAGCTCATATATAAACTATATATATATATATATAAATATATATGAATATATATATATATATATATATATATAAAGATCACTACGTGCCGAAAACGAAGATTGATTGATTAATTTATGACAGTCTAAACCCTATATATATATATATATATATATATATATATATATATATACACGAAGCAACCCAATACATTTATATATATACGTGTCTTTGTTTGTGCTTATAAATTTGAAGATTCAAATAAACCAAAATCAACATCTACAAAATGTAAATGCGTATGTATGTATGTCTGTATGTATATATGTCTGTATGTATGTATGTATGTTTGTTTGCATGTATGCATGTTTGTGTGTGTGTGTGTGATACTATAAACATATGGCATACAATTTCTCTAACAATAAATACTGTTAAATTGTTTATTTCAACAACAAAAAAATTTCAGTAAAACGAACAAATGTAGAAAATGCTATAAAAAAATTCTTATATTTTAATCCTCAAGCAAAATAAAACAAATAACAAATTTTCAAAGAACAAAGATTTTACAATTATTTTGCGTTTTTTAACATTTTTTTCACTTGAATTTCGATTTTTTTTTTCAATTTTTTTTGATATCTATGGCTGACTGAGTAAGTTTGATGGCGAGAGGACAACATTTTGTTCAACCGTAGTAGGAGTAAGATAATCAAACGCCGAAAAATTAGTGTCGGGGGTAGTTAGGAAATCCACAGATGATGACGTTACAGGCGTCCTCAAAGTGTCGAAATTGAAAATGTTCTGCTGCTGCTGTTTTTGTTGCTGCTGCTGCGTATTCACTGTAGTAGATGTCGCCACTGTCGATATGACTGGCAGTGTCTGTGGCCTGCTAGTTGCAATAATGCTGTTGTTGCTGCTGCTGCTGTTGTTTGTGGCTATTATAATGACTTTCGGTTGTTGGAAATGTTGTTGTTGTTGATGTTGTTGTTGCTGCTGCTGCTGTTGTTGTTGTTGCAATAGTGGGTTTACTATACAGAGAGGAGCCGTTGGTTTAGGCTGTGTCAAGAGAAGTGACGTGCTAGGGATGATAACGTTGGTGAAGCTGGTAACCGAAAGAGCAGCCACTGTAGTAGCTGAAGTAGCAGCTGAAGTTGATTTGGATTTATTACCATCAAGCTGTTGCTTTAATTTTGCAGTGCATAATGGGATATGACTCTGTAGGACTACTTCTAACTTTTGCTTCAACCTCTCCAAGTTTTCAATCTCTTTCTCCAGTTTACTGCCTTCTTGCTCAAGTGATTTTGTCTCCTTTTTTTGAAAGAAAGAAAGAAATAATATTATTATCATTTTTAGAAGTTAATTTATAATAAAATGATTAATATTTATTCATTAATGTTTAACAAAACTCATGACATGACCATACGCAGACATCTCACAAAGTTACAAATACACTAAGACAAGTATACGGATGAATGAATAAATTATGCAAATGAAATGTGTAACACTAATTTGACACTGACATTGATTAGTTCGTTTGTCTGGTCGACTCTCCTCTGCCTGCACCTGGCAGCCGCCTGCTTGTTCCTCTCTCTCCTTCGAGTTCTTCTCTGCATCTCTTCTGCTGTTAACTGTGTCGGAGAGAAATTTCATTTCAAATTATTTTACATAATTTTAAAAAAGTTATTTCTTACTCTAGACTTATTAGATTTCAATCTGTTATAAAATGAGATGGAAAAAACCACAAAAAATAAACAGAAAATGAGAAAAACTTATTAAAATC
>NW_008705409.1:443685-448211 GCF_000326865.2 Helobdella robusta | reverse complement strand
CAACCCTGGAATCAGAGTAGCCATCACTTGTGGATCCATCACTGTCATCGTCGCTTGCATATGCCCCTTCGATGAAATCTTGCTTGTAGCTTCCACTGAACTCTCCGGCAGGCAGTGAGGATGATGATTCATGTTTAGTAGTTAGTGCAGAGTTTTTGGTGCTGTCATCTTTGTCATCATTGTTCATATTATCAAAGTAGGCCAGGGTTGTTGGGGTTAGGAGATGAAAATCTTCCAGTGATGTGGTGTTATTGAATTCTGTTGCTGTTGAGCACTGGCCTTCAATGTTTAATTCCAAAATCTGAGAAGAAAACAGAATTTTAGATAAAATTTAGAAAAAATAGAGAAAGATGATTGAGATAAGGTTATTTTGAAAAAAAAAAATACAATTTCTGATATAAAATTTTTAATTTTAAGCTATTCTTTGTTCTTTATAAATTATTCTTAAGCTTAACAAATTATGTACTATGTACAACAGAAAACTAATGAAATGTTTTATTTCAATTTCAGATGTTAGTATTTCCAAGCAATATAATGTTTCTATTTCTAAATAAAATGAGATCACTAAAATTTCAACATTTTTTCAAATGTAAAATTTGAAAAAATTTTTAAACTGATAATAGACAATCATTTCATTTAAATTTTAAATGTAAAAAGTAAAAAAATTTAAATTTAGAATTAACAAATTAATTTTTCTAAAAAAAAAAACAATTTCAATATTTCAAAAGAAAACTATCAAAATTACCAGAATCAAAGTTCAAAATTATCGAAATAGAAAATTGAAACTCACATTCTGAGCGAATTTCTGAGAAAATGACGTCTGACTTTTCTGGTACATTGGCCCCAATAACTTCAAAGCAAGAATGAATGAATATGACCAAAGTAATAATTAATATTACTGCTTATTATTCACTAATCACACAATCAGGCAAACAGCTGGCCGATGAAAAACAGTTATGAATGGATTCTGGAGTACTTATCTAATGAATACGTGACTGATCACTGATCACTAATTATAATAAAATGATCACAGCACTGATTATGAACAGCGTAGAACAGCGTAGTATTATTCACTATTTCCTATTATTACGAGACAAATGTTCTTAGAATTTCTACCAAACTAATTAAATATTTTAATAGTTTGTAGAAAATTCTTTTATGTAATAAATTAGGCAATTATTAAACGATTTCTTAAGCAATTTTGTTTAACTTGAATTAAAAGGGAAAACGATTAAAACATTAAAAGAACTTAGCTAATTAGAATCATATACTAAAGAGTAGTTAGATTAGAATTAAAGTTCCGTTTTTTCAATAAAATATCGAATTTTATACGTTATATAACTAAAATAATGCAACAAATAATTTTGTATACAGTTAATTATGAATTATCTTTAAAATAAATCGCACTTTATCGTTAAAAAAGACCATTTCGCAACTGTACTCTAACTTGGAAGTTTGGTTATTAAGACTTAATCACCGCTCTTATATAGGGCAACCTGAATAGAGTTATGTAATGTCTAAAAATAGACGTGACGTCAGATGACGTCAATTTGCTGCTACTGTTTTTTTAGGTGTGCTTGTTTATTTCATTTCTTAGAAGGGTGTCAGTTTGTTGATCGAAAAGAATGAATGAACGAATGATTGAATGAACGAATGAACTAAATTTGATAATTAGATGGATGGATGTAAAAACTAAAGCATGAATTCATTCTTCTATGAAAGAATGTAAGAAAGAATGTAGAGATAAAAGAAGAAAGGTATATAGATTGATAGAAGGATGCATTAATGGCTAGGTGGATGGAATAAACGATGGATGAAGAAATAAATAAATAAATGAATGAATGATGGAGCAAAATAAGAAGCAAACAGTTGAATAATTGAACGTACAAACGAGAGAACGAATAAAATATTTGAAAAATTTATAGTGAACTTGATAAAAGAAATTTTTTAAAAATTGACTAAGTACTACTTAACGACGTTATAATCTCTCTCTATTTCTGTTTCTCTCTCTCTCTCTCTCTCTCTCTCTCTCTCTCTCTCTATCTCTCTCTCTTATTTTTATTCATGTGATTCTGATGATGATGATGTCTTGTGATTTTTAAACTATAAAACTATTTTTACTACTTCACATTATTGGGGTAATAAAGTGTCTTGTGATTTTTGAACTATAAAACCATTTTTACGACTTCACATTATTGTGGTAATAAAGTTAATAAAGAAAAAGATAGTAACGACAAAAATGCTGGTAACAATACAAAAATAATACTCATTCAACGAGTTCGTATACTAACACGCGCACAAATACACACACACAAACAAACACACACACACAAGATAGTATAAGTTAAGGTACAGGATGGGGTTAATTTACATTAAGTAAGCATTATAGGATGAGCCAATCTTTCCGATGAGAATTCTCTACTACTCTTATTTTACTAGCGTGCTTAGGCAGAGAAACCGCTGGACTGTTAACGACGAGTTCTCTACAAACTCGAGTCGGCAAGTCTCGGCGGATGTTCATAAGCCCGGCGCTGAAAGTTAAGTACTGTAACACTGGCTGTTCCACTGTTCCATACAAACACTTGCGCGCGTTAATATAAAGTATTTTGAAAAATAATAATAAATTTCAATGTGAGGAATAAAAAAATATCATGTAACCACAACGACAGCAACAACAACAGCAGCAACAACAACAACAATAATAATAATAACTATAATTATTATTATCATTCTTATTTTGGTTAATACTAATTATTCGGAGAAATTAATTAAGGTCACAATCATACAATGATCACCTCGTTATCTAATAATTACGTACGTATAATTGTTTTTGTCATAATAACAATAATAATCAAAATCATAATGATTAATAATAATAATTATAAGAAGAATTTGTGTTATTTACTTTATTAGTGTCGTCATTGCACACATAAATGTCATTATTTCGTTTGTGGCGTCCCACTACTACAACTGTTGCCTGCGTAAGCTCTTTCTCTCTCGTCCTCTCTCTCTCTCTCTATCTTGTTTTTCTTTTACTCTTCCCTCTATCGGTCCTTTTCTATCTCTCTTTCTTTTACTTATCTCTTTTTTACTCTTACCTTTACTTCATTTCTCTTCTATTTTATTGGCTTCTTGTTGTTTACTTCAACATTACTTACTTTTCTCACCATTGCTCTCCCTCTCTCTCTTCACTCTCTCTCAGGCTTACAACAGGAACGTCGCTACATTGCGACCCTTGTAATTATAATAGAAGCTACTACTTCTACAGACCTCTTGATAACATTCATCGTGCTGTGCTGTGCTCAGGCGGTGGTGAGATTGAGATCTGACGATGGTTAGTGACGACCATGAATGAATGAATGAATGAATGAATGAATGAATGAATGAATGAGTGAGTGAATAAATGAACGAATGAATGATTGAATCAATCAGTTATTCAATTAATTAATTAATTAATGGATGGATGAATGGATGGATGGATGGACGGATGAATGAATGAATGATCGAACGATTGAATGAATAAAATCGTCTAAAAATTTGAAAGACTGAATGAAAAAATTATAAGAGTTGACGAATTAAGGATCGAATAAATGAATGAATGAATGAAAAAGCGAATGAATGATAAATAAATAAATGAACGAACGAATGAACGGACGAATGAACGGACGAATGAATTAATGAATGAATGACGAATCATCTCGTGCACCTATTGTTCAGTTCAGCCGACTAATATTGTCTTTTAATAGGCAAAACATGACGTCTTTCCGTTTTAAAAAACAAATAAATAATAATAATAATAATAGTAATAATAATAATACCAACAATAACCATAATATTAACGGCGACACGTTTATAAATGTTAAATATTTTTTCCTGTTTACTACAACTACTGCTACTACTACTACTACTACTACTACTACTGCTGCTGCTGCTACTACTACTACTACTACCATTTATACTCATGCTACTATAGATAATAACCATTGAATTGAATAACGATTTGAAGGAAACACAAACGTACGCACAAAATACAAAACTGAACGTTTATTATTATTATTATTATTATTAAACATAATTTTCAACCATAATTAGCAGTAATAAAAATAATAATAATAAGGATAATAATAATAATAATAACAACGGCAACATCAAAAGATCATAACGCCTCATATAGGAAACAAAAAGTTAACCACTAACTTCAATATCATACATTTCATTCCTCATCGTCATCGTACTACAACCGCAGTAACAACAACAATAATAATAATAACAATAATAAAATCATCAGCGAAGTAAAATAATATTATGGATAATTATGACTAGCGAAAGTGTGGAATGAATGGAAGAAAAAAAATTTTCTGCAGATTTAATACGCTCAGTATAATATATATATATATATATATATATATATATATATATATATATATATATTCAAATAGAAATTCAAATATCATAAATATTTTTCGTTTTGTGAGAGTGAGAGAGAGAGAGAGAGAGAGAGAAAGAGAAAAAAAATGTATTATAAA
>NW_008705409.1:425583-443484 GCF_000326865.2 Helobdella robusta | reverse complement strand
ACAATTATTCATACATGTAATTACATAAATAAATATGTAATTGGGTCAGAGAGAATAATTAAAATGCATATAGGTCAGTTATTATCATGGAAAATTTTAATGGGATTGTTATTTTATAAAAAAAAGTTATTATTAAAGATAGAAAGTGAATCATGTATGAATGAAAGAAAATTATTCAATTTAAGTATAAAATTCAACCTAGCAATCAACAATCGTCTTTTGGTTGACTGATTGGTTGGTTGGTTTGTTGATTGACGAATTGGTTGATGTACTAACCAATCTGCAATCGACAAATCAACCATCGACCAATCAGTGATCAGCAAATTAACAATAGACTAGAGAGTTAATAAAACATAGATTACACAATAAAGCAATCAATCAACGAAAAAAAATCAATCAGCCAGCTAACTACTAATCATTTCAATCGTTCAACCAAAAAAACTCGGCACAGCCAATCACGATCTATTTCCGGCAGTGGAGCTAACATGATAGCTACTTTCCTGCGATGAGACAGACGTCTGCTGTCTTAATCCAGACGAAGAACCTCCCCCACCTCCGCCACCCACTCCACTGAGACTACCGCTAACGCCAGTTCCACCCACACCACTTCCGACAACCAATGAGGAGTGAGTGAACAATTTGTACCAGCCAATCACGAGGCTCGTTAGATTTAATTCGTCCAAGTTTATCTGGACTACGCCCATAAAAATTTTGCGGTCCAGTCGACCGTAATCTCCCCATATTGTTACCTGGTTGGTGGAAAGAATGAATGAATGAATGAATAAATGAATGAATGAATGAATGGAAGAAAGATTGATAGATTGATTAAAAGTAAAAGAATAAAACTTAATTAAACCTGTAATGTCTTTCCACAGAACGGCTCGGCGAATATGAGGACCTGCGCGTTTGTCAAGTGTTAAGTTAGGAACACATTACGGTAACTATTATCATCATGACCAACATCGTCATCATAACCAACACCGTCATCATCATCATCATAACCAACATCGTCACCACCACCACCACCTGTTGGTAGAGGGGGTCGAGGGTTCGCCTGGCGATGGAGGTCTTCTGCTTCTCCACTCTCCTCTTACCATCCATCAGGTAAACTTTTATGTACGGAGCTGGTGATGACGATGATGACGATGATGGTGACGATGATGATGATGACGATGATGACGTCACCATAGTTGCGACGATTTTAATGAAAGTGACGTCAAAGCAATCCTATCATCAGCTTCAAACAGCTCTAGCAGCAGCAGCAACAACGACAAAGAGATAGACAACAACAACAGCAAGAACGACGACAACGACGACATCATACCCACCTGGTAAAATTCTCGTTCCGGATTTAGGAACCAGACCTCGTGCCCTGATGACCTCAACCTCCAGACAACCCTTCCGAGCCGTAAGTCCCAACTGTATTTGCCCTAAACAAGCCGTTCCTAGCACCTGAAATGTCGATGCGGTAAATGTCATTGTGTGTGTTTGTAATCGTGTTTCTGACGTAGCTAGATGTTAATGTCATTATTATTAATACCATCGTCATTACTCCCATTATTATATACAATCAAGTTAAATAAAGGGCAATAGGCCGCACATCTCTATTCCCTAATTTGTAACCGACCTGTCGGCCAACTAGCTGTCCGGGGCCCAATCCGTCGATAAAACTTGAAAGCTGTTGCTGCTGCTGGCTCGAATCTAAATCATATTCAGTATTTTTCTTCTTTTAAAAGTTATTATTTATTATCATTATTGTTCAAGTAATTAATAATTCCATTCAGATGAGTTGGTATTACTGTTTACAGGAAATACAATAACATGACCGTGAACAACATCACGAACAACAGCAACAACAACGACAAGGACAACGACAGCAACAACGACAACAACAACAACAACGTACTCTTACCTGACGACGAAATCATAGCACTCCCACCACTGCTCTGCCACCTGCATAAAAAATAACATTCAAGCAACTTTAACGCATCTTTACCCGTTATAACTTATTAAAATTTTAGCACACACACACACACACACACACACACACACACACACACACACACACACACACACACACACACACACACACACACGCACGCACGCACACACACACACACTAATCCTAAACCTGACAATGAAACAAGCTGTTCATACAAACCATAAAGACTCATTAAAGAAATATTGTCAACTAACATGGCCACGGAGTCGCTACTGTTACCCGCGGACGAAGAAGGCCCACCAACGGCCCCCCCAAAACTGTTGCTAGACCCCCCGTGGCTTGCGGTGGACACCCCGTAGTTATTGGCCCCACTGTCCGTGGAGTCTCTACTCGTCTGCCTCTTCATTTTCATATCTACAGCAGCACCAACTTCCTCGCTGCGTTGGAATGATGCTTTGCCGCGTTTGCCTATATCTACATTGTTGTTGTTGGTGTTGTTGTTGTTGGTAGTGTTGTTGCTGCTGTTGTTGATGTTGTTGGTAGTGTTGTTGTTGTTGTTAGTGTTGTTGGTGTACTTAATTAGTTAAGCATATGAGTTTCACAGAGCTAAAACTGAATTATTATTTTCAAATGTTTGTCTAAATGTTGTTATAAATCAAAAAGTGACGTTTATGAAAATTAAAAAAGCACACAAATACCTCCGATTTGTGAGGTGCTCTGACTTTTTCTTTTCGATAAGCCAACCAGGGCAGCCATTTTTCGGCCAATAGAAGGATGCGGTTTTGCAGGGTGACCAGCTATTGGCTGCCTCTTATTACCCCCACCCTTCGTAGTATTCTTATCGGCCAATGAGGTTGATTCGTTTGGTAGAAGCTCGTTTTCTATTGGTTGGTCATCTGGCAGGCCTGAATCAGATTGGCTGCCAATATCGAACGGTGTTGATAATGATGTTGTTCGTTGTTGTTGTTGTTTGCGTCGATTTTGTTGTTGCTGCTGCTGCTGCTGATTCATTTGCAAACTGCTGCTGGGATGACGATCATCTCATATTCAAATAACATCGTCAACAACACTAAATTGAATTGTACACATATTCAAAACGATGACAACAACAACAACAACGACAACAAAACTGAACTAACTCGAGATTATCATCATAACCGTCGGCCCCTCCACCGAGACCACTATCATTACCGCTCTTCATGCCACTTCCGGAAGTTGTTGTTGTTCTATTATTAGCGTTCGTGGGTTTTTCCGACTGCGTCGACCTGAGGCTAATTTTAGAAAAATCCGAAATATCGCTCATCTCTGAAATATCGCTGTGTAGAGCATCGTCGTGGGGGTCCGCACTGAAATCTGATTGGTCGTTGATTGATTGATTGATTGATTGATTGATTGATTGATTGATTGATAGATAGATTGGTCAACAATTTCAAAAACTACAAAACCAAACCAACCCCTCCTTTTTCTTCTTCCGTCTGCTCTCATTGGCCCGCTTTCATTCGCGAACCTTCCATGTTGCTGAAATCTATTCTTAGCTCGGAATTCCCCACCATCGCTATAAACATCACGGTTATCATGATAATACGGTGGCTGTTGTTGTTGCTTGTTGCTGTACCTTCGAAAGTTATTTTGCTGTTGTTGCGGAAACATTTGTTGCATGTTGTTGTTGTTGTTGTTCATCATCATCATTCGTCGGTCAAGGTCGTCGTTTCTCCATCTGCGCCGCGATTGGCCAGATGAAGAAGTGGGCGTTGACGGGGTCGAAGATCTGCCAATTAAATTTTATCATCCAATCGAGAGATACAACTTTAAATAGCTAACAAATCTAGACCAATTTTAACCAATCGGCAGTTTTATTAATAAAGGCAGCCAATTACAAACCCGATCAAGAAATACGTCACGAAACAAGTTTACAAACACAAGGATGACACTAGCAATTTACCTCGATCCTCTCTTCGAGGGGTGGTTGTAAATGTCGTTGGCTCTGTCGGATGACCTCGATCGACCTAATAAAAACAACAACAACAACAACAACAATAATAATAATAAGAAGAAGAAGAATATTATTAAACAGCAACAACAACAACAGCAGCAGCAACGATGATGATCAACCAACGACCTTCATTTCTCTGGTACCCTCCCCCTCCGACCATTCTTTCATTTCCGCCTTCTATGACGTCATCGACTACGTCACCGCCCCCGACGACGGCCGGGTTACTATAAATAGCATCCTTCCTTCTGTTTCCTCTCTCCTGATTGGCCGACGAGCCGCCGGTGTTTGACCTTGACCTAATTTTTCGTGACACGGCTTCGGAGTCGGAGGACGCCACTTTCCACCAATCACCGCCACCGGTTTCAGGGGTTTTCCCTGTAATTATTATTAGGCAATCAATTGATCATCATCATAATTATTTTATTATTATTATTATTATTACCATCACCAAGAGGATGAGGAGCGATAGGCAGCTGTCTCTTCTTCACCACCCTCACCATCCCACCAGAGGAACTGAATTGATGATGATAATGATGATGATGACGACGATGATAGTGATAGTGATGATGAGAGAATTAAAACAATGGCAAATCGTCACGGAGACAGCCGGCCATACAATACAGACGGCTAGACAGAATACCGACAGACAGACAGACAGACAGACAGACAGACAGACAGACAAGCAAGCAAACAAAAACACACTCACACTTCATCCTCCTCCCTTTCGTTCCTCTTCCTCTCACCACTACCACTAACAACACTGCCACCACCACCGCCGCTACTACTATCACCACCACCACTAGCAGCCACATTCTCGTCCGCTGGAGCCACCATAATGGTATCATCGCTAGAGTAAACAAGGGCGCCAGCAGCTGCTCCAGCTGCTGACGATTTTTGCTGCTGCTGCTGTCTGGAATGTCGTTTGCTGTTGCTGTTGTTGTTACCGGGTTCCATGTTGTTGTTGTTGTTGTTAGATTTTGCTGTTGTTGTTAAGTTGTTGGCGTCTAATTCGGAGTTATCACTGTCGCTCAGACGAGAGACTGAGTTCGGAGGTGAGAGGTGGTCTTTTGTGTAGTCCTGTTGTTGTTGTACATTTGTTTGTCTGTGTGCGTGTGTGCGTTTGTACGTGTGCAGTTAAGTTTGTGTGAATGTATGCATGTATGTATACATGCATTCGCGCGCCTGCGAAAACATGTAAGCAAACAAAAATGTAGTCTATTGAAAAACAGATCATCCGAGATTTACTACATAGACTACAAACCTACTAACCAATCAAGCAACTAATCAATCTATCTATCCACCAACCAATCAGCCGAGCAAGCAGGCAAGCAAACAAGCAAGCAGTCAACGAACCTCGTGTGACGTAGATGTAACACTGCTGCAAGCATCGTCGTAATGAAAGAGAGTGAACGTTTGGATCCTATCGTACAGGTCGCAAGTTGAGAGGTCAACAATCGCCTGGTAGGAACAAAAATACACACATACACACATACGTATACACATACACATACATACGTTATACACACAGACATACACAAATAAAAACGTATATACACACACGTACACACATATATAAGTATACACGCACATATATATACACACACACTACGTACGTGACCAACCTCGCCGACGTACTCCCCACTGCCAATCCTGTCGTAATCGTAGACTGTGATCTGCAGCGACTGAGACTGCAGGTCTCGCCTCTTAACGGGCGTGTAAGCGAATGACTGGCACCATCTGGGGTTCAGGGTTCCCGCCACGGTCTTCGTACGCCTTTTTGTCTTCTCGCTAGGGACGGTTTATTTAATCATTTCTTTTCATTAATTCGATTAATCGATCAGTCGGTCATTGATCGATTAATTGATTAATTCATCCATTGATTGATTGATTTATTTATTTATTCATTCATTTATACACCAATCAGTCATTCCACTAATCGTCATCGGAGCTAACCTCCTATCTGGCAGAAGGTAGAGCTTGCAGTAGGGATTGCGTAATATATTATTCTCTCTCGGCCTCAGACTGATGGCACCTACAATCGTTACGACCAGCTGGTACGTGGGAATGTCATAGTACATCACCTTTATCTGAAGTTATCAGTTGGAGAATTATGATTGATTGATTGATTGATTGATTGATTGATTGATTGATTGATTGATTGATTGATTGATTGGACGGTTGGTTGGCTGATTGATTGACCGACCAACCGAAAGACCGACCGACCAACCAACCAACCAACCAACTGACCAACCAACCAACCTGTATCTTGCCACAAACAGGTGAAGGGTAGACAGGGGGGTAGAAGGAAGCAGGCGAGCCCGGAGATGTCACCGTCACTGCCGGCCCGGAATGTGTAAAACTGGGCAGACGAGATGAAGAGGAGGACGATGATGAGGGTGGGAATGGCGGGCCTGTGGAAGTTGACAAAAAAGTTTAACAAAATAAAAATAATTATCATTATTATTTTTATTGTAATTCCAACAACAACAACAGCAACAACGACAACAGCAAACCCCCTCCATCTTTGTATCTTCTCGGCGATGATATCCTCCTACTGATGACACTAGATAGACTCTCATTGGATGCGTATTTATAACCACTACCGCTAGCCCCGCCCCCTTCTTTCGCTCCTCCTCCGCCCTCTCTGCCCAACCATCTCTCTACTGCCAGTTCAACTTTGAAGTCGTTCTGAGAGGCGAAGATGACGTCATAAACGTCGTCGAATGAGAGGTTGCGTAAACACTTTCCTGTAGTTTGATTGGTTGACGTACGGTGGAAAGTGAAACTCAAAAAATTCGATTGGTCGAAGATTTAGTAAGTGATTGATCTGACTGGCTGGTTGGGAGTGAAACATGTGATATGATCGATAGAAGAAGAAGAAGGAGGAGGAGACAACTAACCATTCCACATGACGACTTCATCGCCGGCAGTCAGGTTGGCCACGGTGTCGGCCACACTGCCCTTTTTAACTTTCGTCACGAATGCCCCCACGTAGCCGTGCTCCGTCATGCGGCCCCCTGTCACTTTCAGCCCTGCGGTAGGAGGAAGTTCAACGCTCATTAAAGTTCAAAATAAATAAATTCCATCGTCGTAAGCATCATTTAATCAACAAATCAATAATAACTTAAAAATGACGTCACCGAAGTGGTTCAATCGTCACAGGCTTACCTAACGTTTTCTTGCCACTGGGGTCCCGAGGGTCCTCAAAGGTTTTATGGAGGACCATGTGACCGAGTAGTTTTGAGCCATCTGGCGAAACTTTCCACGATACTGGGTGCTGCGATTGGTTGGGAAGAATAGGCGAAATTAGGGAATGACTTAATAAAGATGTCGTTATTATTGTTATTATTAATAATGATGATGACGACGACGACGATGAAAAAGTATTGACGATGAATACGTGTAAAACAACGACGCACAGAAGTTAGTTTGAAAAAAGTGACGGTTCTGTATAGAACGATAGATACTAGCCTAACACAAACAAACACTGATACATTTAATCAGACATACACAAACATCAAACAGACAAACAAACACATATACAGACAAACAAACAACCACAAGCAGGCAGACACACACACAAACAAACACACATACACACACAAAACCCACCATCGATTTATTCCTCCTAACTCTACCAGCCCCACCACCTCCATACAAATATTGTTGCTGCTGAAAAGATGCCGGCTGACTCGTCAAACTCCGACTACTACCGCTCCTAATTACCGAGCCGGAACCGTAATAACCGACTCCATCGTCGTATCGGTATGTACCAGAATCTGGAGAGGTGCATCCCTGTTTGTGATGCAGTTGTGATGAGGACGCTGGGCCCGTCTTGCTTATTCTAATTCCGCTATTTATTTCCTCTTCAGAGCTGCTGACAGAACCACTTTTGTTGTTGTTGTTGTTGTTCGTGTTTTCGTTGTTCGCCGACGATGACGTCACGCTGGGAGGTAGTGCCTGATTGGGTAAAAAATAATTTGCGCCGCTTCCGCTATTTCTAGCCCGGTTCTGATTGGCCGAGGAGGAAAAGTATGGCGATGGAGAGGAATCACCTGATTTGTCAGAGCCTAGAGAATCTTCTCTCGATAGGGAACGTGCCGGCCTTTGATTGGTTCGATAATTTGGAAATTGGGTCATATTGCCGGGGTTCATCCGCTGTCGAGACTGTCGTTGACCTATATATATATATATATATATATATATATATATATATATATATATATATGTATATATATATATTGAAGACGAATAAAAAAATGATGAATGATGCAATTAAGAAAACGCATTGAAACAGCAATTGATACAAAAAAATACGTAAAACACACGCCAAAAACCCTACCTTCAATGTACCTAGCAGCACCTGCAGCGGCGAGAACAGCAGCAGCACCATTACCACCACCACTACCAGCACCATCATCTCTGTAGCCCATGTACCCAGCGTCACCATAGTCCTCTATGTTATGCTGGTAATAGTTATAATATTGTTGTTGCTGTCGCAATTGTTGCTGCATAAGCCTGTCAGGTTGTCTGTCTCTACCCCTAACTTTGATTGGCTGGGCCTGGCCGTCGTGCTCTCTCGCGATTGGCTGTTTGATTCTATAGGAGGAGGAGCTATAGGGCGACGACGATGAGGATAAAGAAGATGATCGGGTGAAATTTTTCTGATGTTGTTGTTGCTGTTGCGTGCTATAAATAGTGGAGGTAGTTTCATTGGATAAGTGATACTGTTGTTGTTGTTGCTGTTGTTGTTGAGCATAAATCTGTTGTTGCTGTTGTTGTTGTCTGTATTTGGTTGAATTATTCAATCCACCGAATAAACATTATGTGTAATTAGAGAATAAATCCAAACAATTAACCATTCATTCATTCACGTATGTTTTATGTGTGAATGAATGAATTCCTTCATACATGCATTCATTAATTCACGTATGTATGTATGAATGATTGAATGAACAGTTAAACAAATGAGCGAATTAATTAATAAACGAATGAACGAACAAACAGATGGATTGATGAAAAAATTGATGGATGAATGAATGAAAAAACAAAAAAAACAATGAATGAGTGAATGAATGAATGAATGAAAAAATGAACGAACGAACGAATGAATTTGGAATGAATGAACTTACAGGAAGGCATCATAGGGAATATTCAAATGAGCAATCATTGCTGATGGTTGTTGCTGTTGTTGTTGTTGAGAGCCAACTGTAATAATAATAATAATTAATAATGAAAATAATAATTAATAATAAATTAATAAAATAATAATTATTATTTTTATAACTGCTGAAACCGCAATAAAAATATAACAGCTATAAGATGGAAAGTTAAACCTACAAAAAATGCTTTTCTTTTTATATAATATTATTAATATTATTATATTATTATTTTCATAATATTATTTTATTATTATTATCATAATATTATTATATTATTATTATTATTATTTTGGATATAGCCTAAAGATATTATTTTTCACTTAGCAAATAACTTTTTAACGAAATAAGCGATGTTATAGATATAGTATCATATTTTTTTTAAAACGCCATATCACCGCCATCACGATGCTATCATCGTATCATATGATATCCTATCATAGATCAAACGAAAAAATGATAAAATGTTCGAATGAATGAGTGAATGAGTGAACTTATAAATACGTAAGTTTACTCATGTGTTAATATCGATTGAATGAACGACTGAAAAAATGAACGAATGAATGAATGGACGAATGAATGAATGAGAAAGTGAGTGAGCGAGTGATGAAAAAAATAGTGAGTGGACGAATATATGAATAAACCAACGAACGAACAAACGAACGAACGAACGAATGAGTCAGTAAAGAACTACTAGTATTAAGATGATGACTAAGACGATGACGATGACTAAGAAGATGATGATGACGATGACTAAGAAGATGATAGTGATGATGCATGCGTTGTTGAAGAGGATGATGATGATGACGTCAATTATGAGTAGCTCAAAGGTGAGATCTGTGTGACTAATAACAACAACAAACATAATAACATTTTTATAAAAATAATAATAATAATATCTATATCACAGAATCAATAATAACAACAACAACAAGATCTACATACGAATTGAAAATGAAGACGACGACGACGATGAGGATGATGCTGATGATGACGATGAAAGCGGTGGTGGTGATGATGATTATATAGAAGGTGATGACGATGATGATGAACAACAAGATAATTAAGAGCTAAGCAGAAATGATGATGACGATGATGAAGATGATGTGATCATCGCATCATATCACACCTGGCTCAAACACACAGGCACTTACGTACATACATACATACATACATACATACACACATACATACGGGCATGTATGCATGCATACATACATACACACGCACAAACACACACACAAATACACAAACTAACACACACACACATGCAAATATATATTGTTGTTTATCATTTATGGCAACACAATTTCACGACATAACAAAATCATTATCATCATTATCATGGTCATTATGTATTTGCTTGTGTGTGTGTGTGTGTGTGTGTGAGTGAGTGTGTGTGTGGGTGTGTGTGGGTATGTGGTAGGTTTTATTGTTGGCAAAAGTTAATAAACTGAAAAACGGGTCTACATTATTGCTATAACTTCTATCACTGTCATCATCATCATCATCGTCGTCGTCGTCAAAATCAATATTAGTAATTAAAAAATTACACAGACCGCTTGTACATTGAGCAATATTTTTATCATTATTATTATTATTATTACTGTTACTATTAAAATGATGAGCATCCAATCTTTCTTCACTATTGCGAACGGTATTAATATTACCACCATCACTATTATTATTATTATTAATATTATTATTGTTATTGTTGTTGTTAGTATTATTTTCAAGGTCAAGTTGAAGGTCGATGGGTTTGGCCATGCCCCCGTGGTACCACTGGCCGGTCTTCACAAGGATGTCCTGCTTCTTCTTGCAAATTACGCAAGCCCAGATCTCCTGAATAAACAGCATAGATAAAAAATAATAATAACTATTATTATTTTCTACAAATGAAAATAATAGCAATAATAATAATAATAACAACAACAACCTTATTTTTCAGCATCATGATGCAACCGCATCTAGCGCAGGATCTGACAAAGCAATAATGACATTTATGTCCAATCCCATCGGCAAATTTTGTCTTCCTGCAGATCTCGCATAAATTAGGGTCTTGACTTCCGGTGGCTGACGTCGGTGAAGTTGAAGAGGCTGTCTGTGATTGGTTGTTGAGTTGGTGAAGAGGGTTGGCTCCTCCCATTTCTCCTAGGCCACTACTTGTGCCATTCACCTCCTCCCCTAATTTTTTTACTGACTCAGTGTATGTCTCAAACTCGTCTTGAAGATTTCTGCATTTGGGATGTTATATTTACATCTTTTAGAGATTTAGGATTAGAACTCTGTATACATATAATATACACACACAGATGATACGTACATAGCTGATACATACATAGATGGTATATACCTAAATGATATATGCTTAGCTGATAATAAAACAATACAATGGAAAGAGGTAGCTTTTCTAATTGAATATAATATAAATATAATACAAATAATATTTATAACAATATAAGCAATAATAATAATAATAATCATTATTATTATGAAGATCAACATAAAAAAAAATAGCAAAGTAATAAAAATGAACCACCTAACCTTAATATTTCTTGCTCTCTTTGTTCCTCCTCTCGCTGTCTTTGAATCACTGACTCAATTATTTTACGTTCCTCATCAGTTAGGTGGGTCAGATCTGGCAGTGGAGGTAGTGATGGCCGTCTTTTTGTCGCCATTTTGTTTTTTATCAATTTGATTAATCAGTTTAGTGTTTGAGGTATAATTTGGTTAAAAAATTTAGCTAGTTTTATAAAAATTTATATCATTTATTTGCAGTAGATTAAGGAATTTATTAAATTATAAATAAAATGTTGTTACTAGAATAAAAACAATGCCTTTTTAGATGGATGTTTTGAGCTTTTAATATATGAAATAAATTATAAAACACACAAAAAATTACTATACAATATCATGATATCTCATACTTATATAATATATATATACAAAAAGTGACTGAAACAGATGAATAAAATGTCTGAAAATATTTTAAAACAGGATGTTAGCAAGAAAGACGGTACAAGAAGAAATTATAGATGCAAATATGTAATCATAATCGTATTTTAATTAATTTTAAATCTATTTGATCATGTTATGGTTTGATTCAGAACATTTAAATTTTGGATTTAAATGTTTTTAATAAAGTAGCAAAATATTAAATTATATGAAATTTAATAAAAAGCCGAAAATAATTGAACGTATTTCAGTCAAAAATAAAGTTAGTAACGTCAGGTTATGCAAGATAACGCAAAACTATTTAAATATTTTGATTGATTTTTTAATTTGTTTGCACTTTTAAATTTAAACTAGTGGCCATTTAAATTAATTTAATTTATTTTGCACTTGTTTTTTAAAATTTAAAGTGCAAAAACAAAATAAATGGACCTTAGGCTCAGATACACACAAGTCGCGAAGTGTATCCCAAATATAATTTACATTTTTATTAAATTTCAAGTATTTTCAATAAAATTTTTACATATAATTTATAAAATAATTTTTAGAATGTTATTTTGAACAAATAAGCTTTTTAAAAATCATTTAAAACTTTTTAAACATCAAGTTTGAGACTAAATTTCTACGAAAAAGACACAATTAATAAAGTTAAGATCATAATTATAAGACAATTTATTAAATTTTTTGTTCCATTATCTCATATGGAGATAAAATAACGAATTTTAGCTCTCAAAACGTGTCAATTCTGGTCCTTATACTCTAGTAAACCTCGGAGCATCCCTATTACATATATAATGCATCATTAATGACGTAAATGATGCTATATTTAGCATCACCCACCTCTTACATTATGTCATTCTTAAAAATAAATTTTCTGATATCAAATATTCATCATCAGATTTTTCAAATTAAGTGAACTCTCTTATTATTTTAGGCTATCAAAAATCTAAAGAATCATAAGAAAATATGCACACATATTCACACACACACACACACACACACACACACACACACACACACACACACACACACACACCACACACATCGACTGCTCCGTCGGTACGATGGATTGCGTCAACGGTTTTCACGGTGGGTCTTCATGTGAGCAGAGCGTCCAATTCTTGACAGGCATCCCCGTGAACAAAGCAGACAGGTCGCTGCTTTGGACGACATGGCCAGTCCAACAAAACTGGGACCGGTGTATAAAGGCTTCATTGCCCGAATGACCACATATTTTTAGAACCTCTGTGTCAGGCACCTTGTCCTCCCATCTGATGTGTGCAATTTTACGGAGGCATCTCATGTGGAACCGAACAAGTCTACGTATGTGGTCCAAGTTTCGCATCCAAGCAACAGTGAAGATATCACGACTGCTCTGTAACACAGCAGCCATGGTGCACAGAGGTATAACATGCTCGTTCTGCAGCCGTCTGTTAAGTTTCCCAAATGCATCCCCTGCCCTCGCAAGCCTTGCAGTGACGTCGTCGTCACACACACACGCACACAAACACACGCACACAAACACATGCACGCACGCGCGCGCACATGCACACATACTTACAAAAACTTTTTTCAAAATTTTTCAAACAGGAAAAAACATTTTATTCACTAGAAGCAACAGATTAACACAAAAAATTATTCCTAAGAAAAATAAATAAATAATTTATAAATATATCACTATATCACCATGATTATATATATATACATATTTATTTGTATAAATAAAAATACATATATATATATACATATATGTATAGCCGAAAAGCAATAAAAAGCTTAACAATGAACACCTAAGTATAAAAACACACACACACACACTTATAAACAAACCAACGCAAGCACGCACACACAAACACACACACACGCACAGTCATCATTCAGGGTCTAATGTAAAATAACCAAGTAACAATCATAGTGATAGTGAGATAATTTCATATTAAAAATAATTTTTGCTATATTTAATCTTATTTTTGGAATGTGATATTGGTTATATATATATATATATATATATATATATATATATACATATATATATATGTATTAACGTATATTAAATGCTAGTATTATTTTAAAATCCATTTGCACCGGAAAGCAAAAGCAACATTACATTAGACAATAATATTGATTAATATTACGTTATGAGTGTAGAAGCTTATTATTTATAAATGAGTGATAAAATGAATGAATGAATAAATGAAGCAACGAAGGAATGAATGAATGAAGAATTAATTGAACGAAAAACGAGTTGATATCACGAAGGAGAAACAAAGCAACCAGACATGAATTAATAAATAAACGAATAAAACTAGTAGAATAAAATAAATAAATATATTCAAACAACCAACTGATATGACTTAGAGTAAAACTGATTTTAATTTATTATGACTCAGATTGACCAAAAGGAAAGAACGAACAAATGAGTAAATAAATGAATGAATGAATGAATGAATGAATGAACGAATGAATGAATGAAAGAATGGATAAATGAAAGAATGTTCAGATGTATGAATCTTTAAGAATTCCGACGGAAAATTCTTTTTTTTTGATTTACCAAATAGATAGATATTATGGTTTAATAGAGAGAGAAAGAGAGAGAAAAAGAGAAAAAAAAGAGAAAGAAAGAGAAAAAGGAAGGAGAGAGAGAGAGAGAGAGAGAGAGAGAGAGAGAAAATAACAAAAGTGATCGTAAAAAATTGGAAATAAAAAATTGAAAAAATGACTAAAAAAGTAGAGAATAATTAACTTTAAAAGTTGCGCAAGTTATGTCTAAAATGATGACGACGATGAAGATGGCGATAGTGAAAATGGTGAGGACGACGACCACGGTTAAGAACAGCGTTAACAGTAGCAACGACTTGACTGCGTAGAATGCAACTCTATCGGCGTCTCTTTTGGCTTTAACTCAACTTTTAAAAACGAAAATAAAAATATTTGTTGTTAGTAGAATACGATGAAACACCAATCACCAATCACACACACACACATACACACACACATACAACACACATACATACACACATACATACACACCACTTTTTTGCATGGTTTCAGCAGTATCCATTCCAGGTAGGGCAGCCGCCACCCTCCTAAACAGCTGCTTCACGTTGTAACTCGATTTGGCACTCGTCTCTATGAACATCACATCCAGCTCTCTGGCCTTCTTCTCGCCATCTTCCATCGAGACTTGCCTGCTCATGGGAAGCCAATCAAATGACCAACCAATCAATGTATCAAGAAGTCAAACAATCAATCAGAGAACCAAATAAAGTCAACTACTCATTTGATCAACCAACCAACCAACCAGTTTATCAAACAAACCTCTTATCAAATAGATCAGTTTTATTTCCGACGAGTATGATGATGACGTCACTACCTCTCTCCATGCGAACGTCATCAATCCATTTCGTTGTCTGTTCAAATGAGCTCAGATCTTAGAGAGAAAAAAATATTAAAAAAAATATAAAAAATTATTAACATTTAAAAAATTTTCAATCTATTTATTCATCCCATTCATTCATCTGTATATTTATCCATCTATCTATCCAATCACTCAGCCTCTTTTTCATTCATTCATTCCACTAATTCCTACTTCTCAAAAACTATCCAACTCCAAAACATAAAATTTCATGGACAACCAGTCGATCCCAATCAATCCCTAATCTCCCTAACTTGAAATATCATAGACGACGACGGCCACTGAAGAATCCCTGATGTACGAGGGTATCAAACTCCGAAACCTTTCCTGACCGGCTGTATCCCATAGCTGAAGACGTATCTAATTTAGGAGTATCATGGATTGTTAGGATCATTGAGATTGCTGCTGCTTTCTAACTCTATAGATTACAACAACAACAATACTAATACCACTGTGCCATATGTACTAATACTTTTACTAATTCTATTACTATTACTGACAAAATTGCTTGTACACATATTAGTAATGGCTGTACAATCACATCATTATCATCATCATCATTTCTCATCATCATCATCACCATTTCTCATCATCATTATCGTTTCTCATCATCATCATCATTCCTCGTTATCATCATCACCCCAATCATCATCATCATCATCATCATCATTATTATTATTTGTGATATTATGACAGAAGGAAGCACTCACAGTTCTATCTTCTAGGTACATGGTTTTTGAGAGGAAGTCGATTCCGATCGTTGCCTGGTTGTGGGGATGAAATAGACTCTAAATTTAGATTTAATCTGACAACTTAGAGCAAGTTAAAAATGAATAACAGTGAAATTAAATAAATAAAAGTGAAATCAGATTAAGAACTGCTTATAGATATATTAATAAAACATACTATAAAGAAAGAAAATCTAAAACTTTTCTATGACATACATGTATACAACTATACAGCTAACATAGAATTAAAAAATACAAACTGAATAATGAAAAAAAAACTAAATTTAATTACAATAATCATTTATAAATCACTAATAATGTTATTTACCTGGTAGGAATTGTCAAAGCTGTCATACATAAATCTAGTGATTAGAGATGTTTTACCAACTGTTAATAAACAAAAAATTATATAAAATTAAAACTTTTCAAATTTTTTATTTAAAAAAACAAATATATATATATATATATGAATATTATATGTATATCAATTATGTGTATACATACTGTATTATACACATAATTCATATAAAGTAACTAAAGAAAGCCTATAATAATTTAATTGGTGGGGCTATTACAGTACTTTACCGATGTTACTTTCTTCACTACTAAATCATCTAGAATGGTATTAACTCATGCAATTTTTAAACTTGAAACATTAAAAAAGGCGTGAATGAAACAGTCCAGACAAGACAGAGGCAGACTTGAATAAAAAAAATTTTAAATTAAAAAATAAAATTGAATAAAATAAAGATCTAGCTACCGCTCTGTTCCCCAAGAAACACCAATTTAAATTTTCTTAACGGATTTCCAAATTCGACAGTTCCGTTCGACATTTTAAGAATTTTACTAAATTTTTAGGAAATTAATGAAAAAAAATAATTTTGGAAAAAAAAACAATTCTTCGTGCGTCAACTTAGCGGCGAAGATTGAAAAAAATGGACATATGAAAGCCTAGCGAACGTTTATCGAATCAAAAAATCTTTTAAATCTCCATTTAAAAAGTTAGAACCAAGAGGTGGTGCTGAATAAAAACGAAACATTAACATCAACATCACAACAACAACAACATTGCAACAACAACATCACAACATATAGATTACAACAACATCACGAAAACAACAACACACAACAAACCAACTTTTCGTTAATAAATCCTAGGACAGTGCCTACCATGCAATTGAAAACACATTATAAATGCGGGAGATATGTATAAAAAAAGAGTGCACATAAACAACGACCAATGAGATTGTGAGCACAAAAATAATAAATTTTAAAAAATACGGAACTGTCAAATTTTATTATTTTAATATAAATAATTTAAAATAATAAAATTTGATAGTTCCGTATTTTTTAAAATTTCTTACATTATATTTCGACATTGAGCTCACAATCGTATTTTCTTCCATTCATTAAGTTACAGCTGTGTTGCGTTCCCTTTTCTAGTTATCTCATTGATCGTTCACTTACAGCTGTGTTGCGTTCCCTTTTTTAGTTATCTCATTGATCGTTCACTTACAGCTGTGTTGCGTTCCCTTTTTTAGTTATCTCATTGATCGTTCACTTACAGCTGTGTTGCGTTCCCTTTTTTAGTTATCTCATTGATCGTTCACTTACAGCTGTGTTGCGTTCCCTTTTTTAGTTATCTCATTGATCGTTCACTTACAGCTGTGTTGCGTTCCCTTTTTTAGTTATCTCATTGATCGTTCACTTAC